>NC_044195.1:6781712-7081712 GCF_900880675.1 Sparus aurata | reverse complement strand
AGGACCAGCTGAAGACAGAACTAAAGGTGTTCCACTCCAGCTTTCCTGCAAAAGACCTCAAAGAAATATTTGCCATACTGAGGGGAAAACAGTGGGCAGCTCATCTTTCCTGCCTTTGTGAAAATGATACAAATCTATGCAACATTGCCAGTGACAACTGCCTCTGTTGAGAGATCATTTTCAAAGCTGAAAATGATCAAAAACAAACTAAGAAGTCTGTGTGGAGAAGAACAACTCTCTGACCTTCTCCTGCTTGCCATAGAGAAAGACATCCAGGTAAATCATAGTGAGGTCATCAGACTCTTTAAAGACATGGCACCAAGGAGGATGCTGCTTTAGAGAGTGGTAATGCTCACTCTTCACTCCTCACTTCAAAAATGACACTTTGTACACTTCTTTTGTTCTGACAGGGGGAAAAGTACACCAATAATCATTCATTGTAGCTCGTAACTTGCTTAAAACCTCTCCATGTGCATTCATTCCACAGAAATAAAACAATAGTGATTGACTGATCAGTGCTATAGTGTGAAACTGTACCAGTTCAAAGGTCAAGTAATTTTATTAAGATTTTGATATAAATAAATATGCAATTACATTCAACATGTGCCTGTAATGTTTATTTATATATTTTAAATCTCACACTGCTATAATAAGGCAGCCATCAGTTCTACATGCCGCATAAAGTGCCCTTATTTTTCACTGAGCACCTGCCCCCCCAAGTGTCTGTGCACGCCACTGCAACCTACGTTGCTTGCCACACTTCCATCAATGCTGTTCAGGGCCTGTCTGTCAGGGAGGGGGATTGGGACGCAGGCACGGACCCAGGGGTGTCTAAAAGTTATCCAAGAGGGATAACCACAAATTCGCCAAGGCGATGGATGGGAAAGGGGGAAAAGAAAACCCACTAAACTGTTTCGAGCCACTACAGGCTTCCCTAATAAAACAAAGCGCTCAAATGCTTAACCCAGTCACCGCTGCTGAGCAGCTGACCCAAAACGAAAATTGTCCAGGAGACCCAGAAAAGACAAGGTAAATAACCACACATACACGCAAAGAACTCAGTCAGCAGCAAGAACTGAGTCAGCACAGAGCACTGGTAACTCAGAGTATATGAAGGCTCCCCACACCTGGGCTTAATCAAAGCCAATCAGTGCCGCACACACCTGGTAGCAGTGAGTGACTCTCTCACCACTCTCACAGGGCTGAATGCTTGAGTGCCCTCACAGGACCACCACCCCCCCCCCCCCCCCCCCCCCCCCCAAGGGACAGCACCTGACGTTCCAACCGGGCCAGCAGGCCGGAGGCGGCGAAAATCTCGAATAAGAGCTGGGTCCAAAATGTCCCTAGCTGGGACCCAGGCACGCTCCTCAGGGCCACATCCCTCCCAGTCCACAAGGTATTGAACCCCACGTCCCACACGACGACTGTTCAATATCCGCCGAACCGTGTACGCTGGTCGACCCCCAACCAACCTGGGTGGATGTGGAGGCCTCCCTGGAGGTGCCAGTGGACTGGAGCAGACTGGCTTGAGGCGGGAAACGTGAAACGAGGGGTGAATCCTCATCGACCAGGGGAGCAGGAGGCGAAAAGTGATGGGGTTAATCCTTCGAATGATCTTGAAGGGACCAACGAAACGTGGTGCCAATTTGCGTGACTCTACCCACAGTGGGAGATCCCGAGTAGAGAGCCACACCCTCTTATCAACCCGATAGGTTGGGGCTGGACGGCAATGCTGGTCTGTGTAGCACTTCTGCCGCGCCACAGCCTGTTGAAGAGACGCACGAACACGCCTCCAGGTAGTACGACACCGCTGGATGAACTGAGCAGCAGAAGGCACCCCAACATCTCTCTCCTGTTCTGGGAACAATGGCGGCTGATATCCATACTGACACTCAAAAGGGAGAGAAACCCGTGGATGCGTTCTGTAATCTGTTATAAGCGTACTCAGCCCACATCAGTTGTTCACTCCATGTGGTAGGGTTGGAGGAGACCAGGCAACGAAGTGTTCTGATTGGTGCGTTCAGTCTGGCCGTTGGTCTCGGGGTGAAACTCTGACGAAAGGCTAGCTGAAGCACCCACAAGGGAACAAAATGCCCTCCAGAAGCGGGAAGAAAACTGAGGACCTCGGTCAGACACAATGTCTTGGGGGAGGCCGTGGTAGCAAAAGACATGCCTGACTACAAGTCGGGCGGTCTCAAGGGCAGAAGGAAGTTTAGGGAGAGGGATGAAGTGGGCTGCCTTTGAGAACCGATCTACAACAACCATAATGACAGTGAACCATTTAGATAGATAGAATTACTTTAATGATCCCAGACTGGGAAATTATTTTGTACCATTATTTTTGTAGACGAGGGTAGTCCTGTAATAAAATCCAGAGCTACATGAGACCAAGGGCGATTTGGGATAGGTAGAGGTTGGAGCAGACCAGCAGGGGACTGTTGTGACGTCTTGTTTTGGGTGCAAATGGTGCAAGCCGCCACAAACTCGCTCACATCTCTCCCCATCCGGGGCCACCAGAACCTCCGCTTGAGAAAGCCAAGGGTGCGATGAGCACCGGGGTGGTTTGTGAGGCGCGAGGAGTGACCCCACTGAAGCACTTGTGAGCGCACCCCTGCTGGAACATATCGACAGCAGGGGGGCCCCCCTCCTGGGTCTGGCTCCTGCTTTTGAGCCCCCTGAACCACCGTGCCAATCTCCCAAGTGAGAGGGGCGAGGATATGGGTAAGGGGCACAATGGGCTCTGGGGGACTGTCACTACTTGAATCCTCAAATCGGCGAGAAAGTGCATCTGGCTTCAGATTCTTTGAACCTGGACGGTAAAATCAGGATGTCATCCAGATACACGTAGACAAAATGTTCAAGCATTTCCCTGAGAACATTAACCAGGGCCTGGAAAACTGCGGGGGCATTTGAAAGTCCGAAGGGCATGACTAGATATTCATAGTGCCCCTGTGGAGTGTTGAAAGCTGTTTTCCATTCGTCCCCTTCTTGTATGTGCACAAGATTGTAGGCGTTCCTAAGGTCCAACTTAGTAAAGAATGTTGCTGTAGCTGCTCGAACGCCGTGGACATGAGGGGGAGCAGGTAGCGGTTTTTAACGGTGATGCTATTTAGACCCCTGTAATCAATGCAGGGTCTAAGCCCCCCATCTTTTTTCCCCACCCATCACCCGCGGGTACCCGAACCCGTGCAGAACTCTGGTGCGAGTATCTCCCTAAGCATGTTGTCATGAGACGCCTGTTGCTCAGCGATCGCGCGCAGCATTTGTTCATGAGAGCCTAAACGGGCTCCTTGTGCAGTGATAGCCTGCCCATGCGCAGCTAGTCTCCCACTGAGTCCCCAGTCGGAGAAACACTAGTCGAGGGGTCCGCTGTGTCCGCCAATGGCTGACTCATTCTGTCAGGGAGGGGGATTGGGACGCAGGCGCAGATCCAGGGTTGTCTAAAAGTTATCCAAGAGGGATAACCACAAATTCACCAAGGCGATGGATGGGAAAGGGGGAAAAGAAAACCCACTAAACTGTTTCGAGCCACTACAGGCTTCCCTAATAAAACAAAGCGCTCAAATGCTTAACCCAACCACCGCTGCCGAGCAGCTGACCCAAAACGAAAATTGTCCAGGAGACCCAGAAAAGACAAGGTAAATAACCACACATACACACAAAGAACTCAGTTGCAAAGCCACAGGGAGAACCTCTCACTACCTCTGAAGGTGAGATAATGAGTCAGCACAGAGCACTGGAGACTCAGAGTATATGAAGGCTCCCCACACCTGGGCTTAATCAAAGCCAATCAGTGCCGCACACACCTGGTAGCAGTGAGTGACTCTCTCACCACTCTCACAGGGCTGAATGCTTGAGTGCCCTCACACTGTCAGATATACTCCAAGAGGAGATGGGAGCGTTCGTAATGCACAGGACAAAATGTAGCTGTCATCACATCTGTTCTGGCACCACATTTCAGAGAGGAGTTGAAGGAAGATGTTGGTGAGTCTCCTTATTCTCTCTATCTGGACAAAACTATCGATATATCAGTTAACAAGCTCCTCTGCATATGTGTGAAGTACTGATCACAGAAACACAACAAGTTTGTCAGTACTTACCTAGGGCTTGTTGATCTTCTCAGCACTGATGCTCAAGGCATATCAGATGCGATTGTTTCTTTCCTGAGTGAATGTGGCCTGGACATCAAACATATGGTGGGATTGCTGCAGATGGCGCAAGTTATAGTTGGAAAAAATCACTCCGTTTTCACACTGCTCAACATAGTGGCTCATAAAGCAATGCAAATTTCTTCCAAGCAATCTGGAATATGTGATAAGAGAAACCTACAACTGGTTCGCACAATCAGCAAAACGCCAGAGTGACTATAACAGTGTCTACAAGGCTATCAAGGACTGTGGCTGTCCTCTGAAATTCATATCCCCCAGCTCAACCCATTGGTTGGTGATCTCAGACAGCATTGAGAGAATTTTAGAGCAGGAAGATGCCCTCAAGCTGCACTTCAGTTTGGTTTCAAGTGCCGAACACTGCTACGAAGCCAGGCTTTTGAATGAAATGTACAGTGACAAATCAAACAGTCTGTACATGCACTTCCTCCGGCTCGTGTTGATGGAAATCAAAACTGTGAACAAATATTTCCAGCTGGAAATGGGAGATACGCTGGGTGTTTTTAGTGATCTTGACAGGCTGTACATGTCGACATTGAGGAGAGTTGTGAAGCCCAGCGCACTGCGCATGAACAACGACTGTCATCTCAGGGAACTTGACCTTAAATCATCCAGCCTCTACCTCTCACACCAGGACTCGGACCTGGGCTCCTCATTCAAACAGCAGCTGGAAGCCAGCACATTAGCGCCGGAGTTAAAAGATACAATTTCCGCGCGCTGTTTTGATTCTCTAAAAGAAGTGCTGGTGCAGTATCAAATGCGTCTTACTGCATCAATGGAAATGCTCTGCAAACTGGAGCTTTTTTGTCTGACACTGGTGATGTCAACATTAAATAGGCCAGGAGTAAAAGACTTGTCCGCTGAGTTTTTGTCTTGTTCGGTGGACACCTTGGAGAGTCAGTGGAGAAACATTGCATCAGCCGGCTTCTCAAGTGATCAGGCCACTGACGCCTTTTGGCTGGAAGTTGAGCCATTTCAAGATGCTGGAGGAAACCAGTGTTTCAATGATTTAGCACTGTGTCATCAGATTGCTCACTCTGCCAATATCAAATGCCCATGTTGAGAGAGTGTTTTCCCGTCATACAAGCGCATGGTAAGCCCAATAAATGTAAAATAACAGTGGTTCAAAGCATGGTCAAAAACTAGAGTGCTCTCAAGGCTCCACAGCTTCAATTAAAAAATCTAACAAGCACAGGCAAGCGTGTTAACTGTGGGGCCAATCAGAGGCCAGGGCTGACTGCAGTAATTGGCAATTCTAATTAAGCATGGTGCAAAGAAAACTGTGGAGTCACTTATTCATAACAAAACAAAATGCACAGTTATTCTGTTACAAATGGCACTAACAACGCTGATTCTGCGTAAAGGTAAGATGATTTTTATGTCAACTTATCTCATTTGCACAGTGACTGATTTTGGTAACTGTGGCCCACTTATTCTATGGCATTTACTTGCTGAATAAAAACTATTTTTCTATGGTTTTGTGTGTCCAGAATCTTAATCAGCTGCTGTACGGCCAGGTCGCTGTTCGTCTTTCAGCACCACGGGTGTGGAAAGAAGGGAGGGAGGGAGGGAGAGGCGCTCCGTGCATAATTTTGTTTCGTAATACATTGTTTTGCATGTAGTCCTCATACAGGTCATTTGTGATGTAAATAATGACATTTATTAGGCCTACACAGCTTAAAAGTGCACATTTTTACGCTCAGCTGGCATTATTACCAATCTGGGCCTGACGTTAGGATGCCAGAGGTTCATTTTGCTATTTGTGTAGCCTATGGTTGATTTAACCCTCCTATGATGTTCCGGTCAAATCTGACCGATTTACAACTTCATAATATCCTAAACCTTTTATTTTTCTTCTGATTCTCACGAGGCTTTATGATATCCTCGACACTAGGCATTTGAACATATAAAATTTCTGATCAGCACTTTCAACGAATTTTGAGTCATCTAATCAATTTTGTAACACCCATGGTGTTCCCGGTCAAAATTGACCGGCATATGAAATGAATGGGTAATACTAGATTATGTTCATTCCTTAGATGGAAAACATCCCCATGTACACCCACACATCTACATCCACAACCACAAACATCATCCCACCCTCACACCCTCACACACACACACACACACACACATATACAGTATATATTCCCCCACGCGTACCACACATTCCAGACTGAAGAATTAGATGTAATTTATGGGAAACTGTCTCTTTCTCGCGCTTATATGCCCACTTGGGAGCCACACACACTCTCCAGACCTAACAATGTATCATACCTGTTCAAAGGCCCAATATATACCGATTTACACATTTCAAACTCAACAATTAGGTGTTTGTTATAGGAAACGATCTCTTTCCCATGCTTATGTGCCCATCCCTACACGTGAACCACACTTTACAGAATAGACTATCTTCTCATAGACAACCTGTATAAAACTTTATTTGTGCCTTTCTGTCATTTGACTCTGTGACCACTATGAGTAGGAAATTTACTGTAATAGAGGCTCTGGACCGATTTTTTGAATCAGATGAAGACGAGATGGAAGTTTAACTGGAGATAGAGGAAGATGTGTCAGTAATGGAAGACAACATCCATCCTGATTTTGATCCAGACCTTTATGAGACTGACCAGTCAACAGATGAAGAGGCTCCAGAGGAAGAGGCACATGGAGAAGAGGCACGAGAAGAAGAGGCACCTGAGGTGACATTCCAGTCCAAGGGTGGCAACTTGCTCTGGTATTCTTCCTCCCAGGACAGAGGAGGCAGAGCAAGAGTGGAAAACATTGTAAGGATGACGCCATGGCCAACACGATACGTAATATCTCGTGTGGATGACATCAAGTCCAGCTTCCAACTCTTTTTACCAGAGTCCATGGAGGGAATTGTACTGGACATAACAAACCTGGGGGGGAAGTGTGTGTTTGGGGACACATGGAGAGAATTGGACCAGGTAGACCTCCAAGAGAGTATAAATAAAACAAGTTAGCTACAAATGTGATGCCTATGTTTGCAAGGCACACTCCAACCTGATTGTACAATGCCACTCCTGTGTCCTATTCCGAGGCTGGTGAGCGTTCCACCAGTTTATGTTTTCAATTTCAAGGGCTAGACAATGGGTGGGGGTATTTCACACTGAGAAAAACAGCTATTGATGGATTTACAAAAGAATACGGAAATGTTATCAAAATTCACCCAGAAGCATACATTTTGGGTTGAGACAGAGGCGCACACACACACACACACACACACACACACACACACACACACACACACACACACACACAGATGACTATTCATGTTGATTTTCTGATGTTCTGAGAATTTGGTCTCCGTTTTGATTATTATTATAATTTTCAGTGTCTATTCTTTGTATATTCACTGCAGTTATGCATGTTCACAACTAGTTGGAAACATTGTTTACAGCATTAAAGGGTGTTAAATAACATTTGGTAAATGATTATGTTCTAATTATGTTTTTTGTGGTAATTTAAGAGCAGTTAAACCTGACCAGTCAAATTTGACCGGGAACACCAAAGTAAGGGGGGAGAAACGAACATAATACAAGGGTTAATGCTGTTGGTTGCAATTTGCAAAAACCTATTTATCTGTCACTTATGTGAAGTTATTTGATGCAGATATGAAGCTCTGGATGTGTTTTCTATTGCATGTGTTGATTTTACGGGTTTACACGGGTGTCTGGCAACTTCGTTGTTTGGGCGTGTTTTTTATTGGATGGGCGGGTTCTAAGTTGTGACTGGGCTGGAAACTGTCAATCTGATCTGGCAACACTGGCAGCAGCTAGCACAACTGACCACTGCCCCTCTCCAGTTCCATGCCAGCAGTCCTGAAACTGATGGAGAGCAAGACACATCTGTACAAGTCATCCACCACTGTGTCTAATATTCATGTCTGTTACACATAAGTCTGTGACCTGAAATTATAAAAAGTGTTTGTCCTCCCTCTGCAGCAGCAAGCACAACTGACCACTGCCCCTCTCCAGTTCCATGCCAGCAGTCCTGAAACTGATGGAGAGCAAGACACATCTGTACAACAAGTTAGTACATATTTGTGTTATTTGCACAAATTATTTTTAAATTTGTTAAACACTAGTCTAACTAGTGGGGACTAGTCAGACAGATACATTACGAACTGATGAAGCCCCTTGGATAAGAGGCAAAACATCTTCCTAGACAAATACAAGTCCAGTTGCCTACGATACAATTTGTTACCCAGAGATAATTTGTCATTAATTTACTTACCTACCCAATACATAGAAGTATATGTTTCAAAAGCTATAATATTGTGCATTTTCAGGAGACCTCAAGCAACTCTGAGAGCCATGACCTCATAAGAATCACACTCCCCTCCAATCCTTCAGATTATTTTTTTTTTAAAAAAGGACTGGGAGAATCTACAAAAAAAGAGAACAAAGAAGCTTCAAGGGACTTAACTGGACTAACATCTTTTCAAAAGGATTAAGAACCATTCACCTGTATTGCTCTTTTGCGTTCCAAAGGCATACAATTAAGGCTTCTGGCTCAAGTACATCCAGCCCCGACTTCTGGTGTCTTGGTTATTGCAAGTTTGAGGACTGTCCAGTTACAGTCACTGCTACTGTTTAAAGTAACACTGACCTCAAAGCTAAAGTGGAATTTCAAGGCGGTGAGGGCATACACAGTTGTACCGAAATTCAAAGAAGACCAGTGCTGGACATAGAAAGAGTTAAAATCAGCCAGGAACTACAGAGGCAGTTGCCCAGGGAAATGTATTTGGACAAAATTCAGGAAATTGATGAGGATGTTCTGGAGTCAGGCTGTCGAGATCAAGTGCCAAATCTACAGGTTCTCAAAAACATCTCGAGGGAGTTCAGGCAAAGAAGTCGGCTACACAAAAAGGATAGTCTGAGTTTGCAATCGATGCTTGAGAGAAGAGGAAAATCCGCAGATCAAGTTTTGCAGAAGGTTTTCCAAGAACCAAAAGGGGTGATGCTGTGGTCGTCAGAAAGCATTGCTATTTATCATGAAAGATCCAAGGAAGACATTGTTTATCTTGATGCTACGGGGAACAAAGAGCAAAGAGAAAGGGTCTCCTCCTTTTTATGAACTGGTTGTTAGAAATCCAGTAAAAGGCAAGTCTCCGTTTCCAGTGGCAACATATTTAACTTGCGACCACACCACGGCCTCTGTGACATACTTCCTTGAGGCATTTTTAACTGATGTCACAAGGTTGTATGGACTGCAGGGAGGGATGTCACCAATCATGATCATGTGTGATGGATCAATGGTGCTCATGCAGGCCATTTCACTGTCATTTGCAAGAAAAAGTTTTAATGATGCCATCGACCACTATTACAATAAAGCAAGTGGCCAAGGAACGAAAGCTGACTTCAAGATACCATTACTTCATCGCTGCCTGAGCCATATCATGAAAAATGCCAAGGACATGTACAGAAAGTGGTAAGCATAACATTCTGTAAAACCTTTTTCCTTTCTTCCCTCCACCTCCTCCTCCCTCCATAGTGTAAAAGTACACTGTAGGTTTGTAATGACAGTTGTAGTGTCAGCAGAATGTCACAGTTGGGATATAATGACTGAGACATCATAACGTGCACAGGATAAACATAGAGCAGAAATTCTAACATTAATGTCTTCCATTGTTGTGCTAAGAACACAGTGGTAGCCTAAGGTTTTATATCTCAAGTACTCAAAAAATATATATCAATCCTCTTCTCACGTTTTTACTGATACCACTTTTTTGTAAAATAACTTATGATAGGCTAAATAGCCTAACATGACAACTAATTAACAGAATACCTAATAACCCCGCTGGCAAACCTGCTACAGAGCAGGAGCGCAGATTCAATAGTGCGCACACATGCACATGGGTCACAGTGGAGCTGCTTCGGGTTCCATCTCGGACCAGCATGGGGAACGCTGCTGTATACCCCAGAGAAAGTGTGCCATATTATTTTGGCCTGTTCAGTTTTGCACAACATTGCATTAGTGAACGGAGTGCCTTTGATGTGCAGGCGCTGCCAGGATGCCGATCTCCATCTCGGAAAAGTTTCTCTTCCTGCCAGTGTTTCTTCTCTCCATGTTTGACCTCAGTGGGCGAGGCCTCCGAACCAGGAATATTTAAGGACGTAACATGTTAATGACGATCGAATTCAGCCGCCGCATTTATCAAGACCCGATCATTTGTACGCTGGGACTGGTCAGATACGAACGTTTCATAAATCACACGTGTGTCTCAGATCTGCACCCGTTTTCACGCAAGATTGATAAATGAGGGCCACTGTGTATTGTCTTTGTACCTGACTGCAAACACAACCTTAATGCCACTGTTATGGTGAACTGCAGGACATACCGGGCAGCAATAAATTTGCCAAACACTACAGGACAGTAGTCTCCACAGCACCACTGGACATGGAAGGTGAGGCCAACCTTTACTACTGTAGTTGTTGCAATACCTCCTCCCATATGCTGGCCTGTGGACTGGAATAATGCTTGGTCAGTCCTTTTTAATTATGCCAAAATGTTGATGTATACATATAGTATACTTCTTGAGCAAATGAAAACACCTTGCATCATTTCTTTCGTTCCAAAGGTGACCTTGGACAATATGCTGCCCTGCAAAAAATCGAAAGACAGGTAATTGAATGTCACTAGAAATGTAATTTTTGTTAGTAATATTCTAGTTGGCTGCTAATGTCATTAACATATCTGAATATGTGATTCCTTTCAGAATATATCACAGGACAACAAACCGCAGGGCATAATGGAAAAAAGCCAGTGGGACCTAAAACACATTAGGTTCCGCTCGAAAAGGCTCACAAGACTGGATGACTTTGTGTCTAAATACCAAAGCAGCCACACAGCTTTGCTGAGGGAATTTGAGGGCTCCAAAAAAATTGTTGCACAGAAAGGTCTGAACATATGATTTATAAAAGTATGGAAGTATTAATCATTCTTGGTCTGCACATACTGTGAAAGCAATTAAGGTTCCTAAAAACTGCTTCAATACAAATATATTTATTCTTTCTGCAGAAATTCTGAGTTGAAAAAGAGAGGTGGAAGGAGCGAAAACAGAGGAAGGGGGAGAAGTAAGTGACTGCAATCAAGAAGCCATTCCCCTTCAAAAGATCAACCAAGAAGGTATGCAGTAGTTGCTATTCTGCTTTTTCTCTCAGTACTGTTGTCAGGCCTGGGCAGAAATGAGGACTCAGATGCAGAAGGAGAACGGTTAAGACAGGCTTTTATTCTGAAATTCTTCTGATTCGACTTCAGAATGAGTGATAACCAAATATGAAAATGGCTACGAAAATCTGATCTAATCAGAACAACAAACAAAAAACACAACACACAAGAGAACAGAAAATCACTCCCAAGGGAGGAAACGGAAAAATCAATATCTACACTGCACTTCAAGAAATAACACTATGAAAAATAAACACAAAAGAAAACCACTCTCGAGGAGGGAAAAAGCAAAAGGCTGAAAACTAAAACTATGCTGCACTGAGGTAAGAAAACTACAGTACAAAATCACTCTGAACAGGAGGAAATTAAAAATTAAATAAAAAATTGAAATTAAACTCTCTACAAACAAGCTGACCAAAAACGTTATCAAAATTAAAATCACTCTTCTTCAGAGGTAAACAGATATTCAGAAATCAAAAGCGTGGCTATACTTTGGCGCAAAATCTGTGGCAAGGCTGGAAGTACACGACAAGACGAAATACTCTGGCAACGAGACAAGGGAAGACGCAGACTATATACACATCAGGGAAGGGGGACACAGGTGGAAACAATCAGGGATTAGGGGAGACGTCAGACCGGTGACACAAGAGGAAATATTCTTTAGAGTAAGAAAGAAAACTGGATTAAAAAAGATTACTAAATAATTGAATAAAAAATAAAGCAAATTAAAAAGGTATTATCTTTATAATTTTTAATTACCCTGTAAAACAGTGTGCAGAAGTTATTGTGGAAACAATAAAACAATTCCATTGTCAGCAAAAATTAGATCAAGTCCTCACTGTCAACCTGCCCAGCAATGAAGCACTCACTGTCACAGAAATGGAGAGGGCATGTGTCAAGATTCTGTCCCATGATGACACTACGAAAATGAAGGGGAGTTCTAAAAGAAGAGGTCAAGGTCAGAATCTCCACAGGGATGACACCTCAAGTCCCCCTCAGAAAAAGATCAGAAGGAGTTCTTCTCCAAGTAGTTCTCTACCACAAGGACAACAGGTACACCAATTAAAATAGAATAAAATTCAACTTTACGAATGAAGTTTAAACTGTGTATGTTAATTAACAGATTTGAAAAAGTTGGGTGTAACAGGCTAGATAGATGTCACGAGGGGAACACTACAATGAAAGGCTAGCTGTAACACAAATTTATAAAATCTAAACTCTGCTACTGTTATTATGTACACATAACTTTAAAGTCACACATTTGCACACTTCCTTGTCCTGGCTCATGAGTTTGTGTCCTTCCATCCCTTCCTTTTCCTGTAAAAGGTCCTAACGGACTAATTAGCTGACCGACTGACAGCAAGCGATTGTTCTAACAGCACCAGTTAAAGAATTTACAGTTGACCAAAAGAATTGGATTTTCACTGGCTCCTCATCAGAGGCTCAAATTTAAAATTAATTTACCTTATGGGTCTCAATAAAAATGTTATCCTTACTATAACCCTTTATGTGCGTGCCCAGGATTAAAAAGATAGAACTTTTATAAAATAAATACACCCACACCTCAAAACCCATAATCTGTACTGAAATACATTATTTTTCACCATACCCTTTCAATGTTGTTCATACTTTGCCAAGTGGATCTATGTTCTTCTAAGTTTGTGTACAGCAGGCAGCAGTCTTACAATACTTTCTTGCTTTGTACCTTGAATTTGTGAAACCAAAAAAGAAAAAAACACTCATGTTTAAATAGTATTTGAACAACTATCTTTGTGATTTACATTTTATAGATCCAATGTGATTCCTGTGAGAGATGGTTCCACGAACATTGCTTGGGTATGGACGCAGAAGCCCTAGAAAAGGCTATGAACGAGAGCTGGGATTGCCACTTGTGCCACTGAACCAATGTATACCATTTTAGTCACATGACAGCCCAGACAACCACTTTTTCATTGTCTCGGTTTGTCTGTGGAAAGAGGAAACTTGTGATTTATATCAATGTATAATTAAAGACATGACAAAAATATATAGTAGTTCTTTTCTTCCAGATTTCTGGGTGTCATCCTGAGGTCGAGTACTATCAGTCTGAAGTGGAACGGTCAAGTAATAACGGGTAGTTTTTAAGAAATATGAATCCTACTGTACTACAGTGAAATATGAAACTTCAAAGGATTTTTTTTCTGAAATGCCACATGAGATTGACCGGATTTTTTCTGGGTGTCATTCTGAGGTTGTGTGTGTGTGTGTGTGTGTGTGTGTGTGTGTGTGTGTGTGTGTGTGTGTGTGTGTGTGTATGTATGTACGTACATACACACAGACACACACACACACTATTATTGCATGTGGCCTGACCGACCTCTGAACATAAAAACTTACCAGAGCTGTTACACCTGCAGCGGGCCCGGTCCTGGGCCCTCGGTGGTAAATTTTCTCCTCTCTGCCCGATTGAAAAATCCACTCTTCTTCACCACTGTGGGCTCCTACCTGTAGCCCGGGTGAGTACGTTTTCTCCATGCTCCTCTGACGTCCCTATTGCGGCTGTCATTCTCAGCACAGCTCTCTGCCTGTCTGTTCTTCGTTTTGCTAGCTGTGGTTTTCATTCTCTTACAGTTTCCACTGATGGCCCCATACGCCGAAGTTGCCGAGCTGAAAACTGAACTGCGATCCATTGAGCGGTTCATCGAGGATCTCTTGCAGCGGCAGACGGAGCTGTGTTCCCGGCTAACATGCTGGCTAACTGCTGCAACGGAGGCTTCCGTTGCAGCAGCTAGGTCTTCTGCTGATGTCCCCGGCTTTACTTCACCGTCGTGGACGTCTGTTGTTAAGGGCCGAAAAGGCTCTCTTCCCCTCTACGAACCGTTTGGCATCGGCAGTGATGACATCCCACTCGCTAACTATTTTCTCTCCACTGGCCGAGCTTCCCCAGGTGCCGATCCTCTCCCCCATTCCACCTTCTGCTCGCAGAGTGGATTGTGTACACTCCGCCACCAGAAAGCGCTCCACACCTGCCAGTTCCACCTCGTCCATGGGCTCACCATCCCGTTTCAGGCCCCCTGAGTGTAAACGCCCTTGTTTGTCACTCTTGCAGTTGGAGCCTGACAACCTATTTCACTCGGTGTCAGCTCCAGTGTCGTCTTCTCCTCCAACACAGCCACCTATCTCAGCGCCTGGCCCCCCGCCAGATCATCTCAGGTAATCAACGATTCAACGTACCTGCACTCAGTTAGCTCGTTAACGGTTGACCACAAACTCAGAACACGACTGTCAGTTTACAAAGGCAACCCTGAAACTGAGCGACCTGAGAATTTAATCGCTGGAGATTCTGTCATCAGGTTTGTAAAGCTTCCTGGTGCAGTTACATACTGTCTATCAGGAGCCAAGACAGCTGATTTCATTGAACTAATTCCTGCTCTCCTTGACGTCCATCCTTCCGTCCACACTGTGATAGTGCATGCTGGCACTAATGACATCATGTCCAGGCAGTCCATGAAGCTGCATTATGAACTTGAGTCTCTAGTCTCCACAGTTGAAAGCCTGGGGAGGAGGTGTGTCCTGTCTGGTCCCACTCCCACTATTACCAAGAGCTCTGAACGTGTTAGCCGTCTTTTTAGCCTGCACCTGTGGATGCAAAATTTCACTACTGCCACCGGACTTGGTTTTATTAGTCATTTTGACTCCTCCTGGACCAACTGGGACCTTTTTAAACAGGATGGGTTGCATCCAAACAGGAAAGGAACAGAAAAACTGACTGTATTAATTTTATTGCTTGTAGCCTTAATTGATGGTTTCCCCAGCAAGACCTTGCCCAGCATCCTAGCTCTGTATTGCTTAGTCCTGTCTCATACAGTGCGGGTCCTGCTGGTGCTGGCTTTGTTTCTGTTCCCTCCACAAATTCAATCATTCCTGTTAGGATCACTGAAAGGCAGTCTGCATTACAAAAATCTACTCACAGTCCACACAGAGTCAATCTACTTACAGTTAAAACCACTTCTTCAACCCCTGTCAACTTTGCCGCCTCACCTCATGCCTCTTTGGCCGGTCCTGTCCCATCTCCATCTTACAGCTCAGTTGCGTTTGGTTTGTTAAATATTAGATCACTGACAAATAAAAAAAATGTTCTGCAATGATTTCATTACAGAAAATCAGTTAGATTTCATGATGCTTACTGAGATATGGTTAAGTCCAGGCGACTGCATTGCGCTAAATGAAGCCTGTCCTCCTGGTTTTAATTATTTTCAGCAGCCCAGGTTTTCGGGTTGGGAGGTGGACTTGCTGTGGTTCACAGAGAGAATTTTAATTGTTCCCCGTACTCACTTGGAAATTTCTCCTCATTTGAATCACTTGGTTTTATGATAAATGGCAAAGCCCCTCTACTTTGTGTTTTGATTTACAGACCCCCAAAATCTAACTCATTTTTTATGTTTTTATTCAAGAATTCTCAGATCTTTCAGCTTTAATTATGCCTAGTTTTGACAGAGTCCTGATTTTAGGTGATTTTAACATACATGTATGCTGCCCCTCTGGCTCCTCTTTTATCATGGATTTTATACACATTGTGCATTCTTTTAATCTTGCTCAGTCTGTTGAGGGCCCTATTCACTTAAAGGGACACACGCTGGACATTGTTCTGACCTCTGGTCTTATTCTTGATAGCGTCAATCTCTGTGAGAATAGCTTTTGTGTGACTGACCACAAGGCCATTATATTTAAGTCCCTCCTTCCACTTCCTGTTCCCTCAGAGGCTACTTATGTTTCCTCTCTAACCCTAACCTGTAAAATCAAAGCGGACGTTAATTCTATCTTCATAAATCATAAGGAGTATAAGAGGGAGGGGGAGAGTCTCCCACTGATCCCATTGGTTGAAACCTTTTCACACCGTTTAGGAGGATTAAATACCAAGCTCAGAGCGAATTTTAAACGGGCATAGGAATCTTGTCAACCTCTTAATGAATTTAGAATGATTACAGCTTACAGGAGGAATAAAAACCTAAAGGACATGTTGGAGGAAGTTAAAGGAAGATCCGTGGCTTTTGAATCATACTCCTTTTCTTTTTAATGCAGGTTCAGGGGCGGGTCACCCAATTAAACAGATTCTGACGGCGCACATAAGTAATGTGATTTATGCGATACAATGCCAGCACTGTAAACTATTATATATAGGTGAAACAGGGAGAAGTTTAAAGACACGCATTTACGAACATCTGAATCAGATACGTAATGCCAGTGTGGAGACAATGCTGTATGCCCATTTTACATCACAAGGCATTCAAAACTTTAAGTGCATCGGCTTTGAGAGTAATCCTTTGTGGAGCATGAATCAGCGCAAACAACGGGAGCATATTATAATTGAGAAATTATCTACAATAACACCAAAAGTCTTAAAGGAATTACACTCATAAGTAATCTAAGGTTTTTCATTTGAGTATGATATGGTGGCTTTAAGGTGTACATTTATTCACTCCAGGTGAGAGAGTGGTCTCAGAAAAATGAGATAAGACAGACCGTTTTCTATTTATCTCGGTATAATGTCTGCAACAATAGGTGTTATATTAACTACACACCTAAGTTATTATTTATTATTTGTTTATTTATCGATTCATATACTCAGATTTTTTGTTCACAGGAACCCCGAATGTATTATATACTTGAAATATTGCTTGGTTTATTTTTGTTTTATTCTTTTTTCCTCCCCCCTCCCCTTCTCTCTTTCCTTTTTTCGCATTATGATTTTGATTTACCTTTTTATGCATGATTTTCTTACTTAAATGTATTATGGCTTCCTGTAGAACGACTTCTAATATGAAATTAATTAATTATTCTTATAATATTGGCACTTATCTGAAATCTTAAAAACTGAATTTATAATTTTGGGATATTGCCGACATGTCTGTCGTTCTCAACTCCGACAAAACTACTGTATTACAGCATAATTTATGAGACTATTCTTCAGTGCGACGCCTTCTTTTTTTTTTTTAATGGGAGTTAGAGCTGTGGTGGGCATCATCTTTATTATATTGTATGACTGTTTTGTCTCTCTTCTTTGTATATGTATTTTGTTGCCTCTTGGTCAGGACTCCCTTGGAAAGAGGTTTTTAATCTCTAATTTTCCTGGATAAATAAAGGTCAAATAAATAATTAAAAAAAATATTTTCTAGTTTGTATTAGAATTTTTTTACATTTGTTTTAATCTTCTAGCACTTATTTACACGATTTGGAAGTTGCTTTTTGGATTATTTATTTGCATGCTTTTTTTTTGAGGCTCTTTTAAGAGCTCCTTTCATTTTTTAACCTACATTGAGCACTTGATTTGCATAATTATTATTTTATGTTTTGTGTTTTCGCTTTATGATTTTTATACACTCCTGCAATCCTTGTTTGGTTTGTGTTTTTTATTTGTTTAAGGATATTGATATTTCAAAGAACTATTATGCCACCTGTGAAAATCTCCGTCCCGGAGAAGCGCCGAACTGCAATTATTCTTTTGAGCCCTTCTACAAAGGAAGCTGCTGTCGCCATCGAACACGAGGAGCCGCGGAAAAACGCCTCGGAGCCACACAGACGCTCTCAATGCGGAAGCGGCATCATTCATCCACACGCAGACGGACACAGAGAGGTGAGCATGTATGCAGGTAGGCACCCATCGACAGTACATTATGCCGCACACAGGAGAACTACCACCCAATTTAGCCAATAGCCTGAGGCAGGCGCAGACAGCTCTCACAGTGGCGAAGGGCTGGGCCGAAAAACATTATGGCCCTCGCCTACACCCCAACACTTTTACTATTCTTTCCTCCCTTACCTACGATCCTGCAGCTCTTAACGACATACATGGTTCTGAGTCTCACCGTGATTCACCTGCAGCTGACGCCGTCACTCGACCGAGCACCGAGGTGGAGCTAGATGTGCGGGACGAAAGCCAGTTCCCCAAACTGAGCAGACCCACAGCACCCCAACCAGAAGCCTCTGCATGGGCTCGCGACCAACACTGACAGAGCAATATCCACAAATCCGCAATAAATCCACCCCTATTTCTCACATTGCTCCTAAACCAGAGCAACTCGCTATCTGTAACACAGAAAGACGGGTCACTTCCTCCACCCCACTACCGCCGAGACACACAGGCCCAATTAAAGGTAACAGGACAGGAGCTAATTGCCCCTCAATCCATACGCCTAACTCCTCTCTTATAAGCTCAGACCCACCAACACTACCAGGCGCAGGGAGGTTGGCTGGCGTTGGCCCCGGAACACCTATTCCTCCTCTCCCTCTTTCTCCCCCCTCAGTGCTCCCATCACCACACAATTGCTCTCGCCTTTCTGACTTATCCATCATCTCATCCTCGTCTCCCCCACCGCCAGTCCCACCACCATTGCGAACATCACTCTCACGGTCTGGAGAAGCCAGAGACAATAAGCGATGCACTCCACCACCGGGAAGTGCCCCGATACCGACGTTACCCCCGACGCCCCGTCCGCGCACTCACATACACACGACAGCCTCCCCACACACATTACCCGCTCATACTACTTCTACTATGCAGATGAACACGAATGTCACAGGTGCAGAGATTCATAGCGAGCCAAACGTTACACCTGCTTGCCAAGTTGAGCAAAAACAAATTAAACAACGCTCCAAACTCTCCCGTCTTTCCTCAGGGGGGCGCACGGAGCGGATGGACCGCCCCTTTCACAGGACGCTCAGTCTCAGATCACAAACCCGATTTTGGGCACTCAAAACCACACTGTGGGGCTACTAATATGATGAGCAGTGTCTCAGACATTGAGCAAACGCTCGACTCAGCGAGACCTCCTGAAGCCTCCACTACTAATTTTAATTCGAGACTGGGTGCCCACGGTGGGGTGTCCCCAAGGCTGGATTAAGATTTCAGAGGCCCTTGGGCCAGACTCTTAGAGGCCCTTACACATGCGCGCGCGCACACACACACACACACACACACACACACACACACTTGTATGTGCACCAATACAACAGACAACTACTTTACTAGTGCACAGGTGTGGATGTAGTAGTTGTTGGAAACTCCTGTACTTAAACAGAATTCACACTGACTGATTAATTCAACACAACTCTCAGCACATGCAGTGTATGTGTGTATTATCAAAACAGTCTACACTCTTGAAATGATAAGACACTGTTTTTAGAATCACCACAATATCAAACATCCCATCAACAAATGTTTTCCAAGTCATAAAAAAACAATGCACATTCACAATGGGAGGCAAGAATACACACACACACACACACATTAGAGTAGCTACCTTATGCAATGACCTTTTTCCTGGCCTTTCTCCTAGCAAAAAAATCTACAACTGTAGATAAATTCAACACAAGACTCTCAGCACATACAGTGTATGTGTGTATAATTATTTTTACCTCCAATAGTTCTGTCCCTGGCAGAAGCTGGGTAGGTCGACCTGCAATTATGTAATTCTGCAGCGCCTCTCTGAATAAGAATGGTCTTTATCGTATCCCTGCTTGTGTCTTTCCACAATGCCGGATCCGTAGTCGTCTCATACCACTCCTGCATTTCCGGTTCAGCTTCGGGGGCCGCCGGTCCCAGCGGCATTGTCACTGGCAGGTCCCTGCTGTCATCCGTGGCATCATCTGCAGCATTGTCCTCGGGATCATCCGCGGTATTACTGGCCTCATCACGGCTGTCAGGCGGGCCCTCCAGGCTGGTCAAAGATGCGGGTGGGGCCGCCAATGAACCGGTGACTGTCACTGTCTCAGTCGAGGGCGAGGCACCCCGCTGTGGATGTGCTGGTGAAGTGGAGGCATCTGCCGGGTAGCGGTCCTGCTCTTCACTGACGCTGATGCCGTTAAAGTCAGTGGCGTAAGTATTGGTGGTGCAACCCGCTGCAGCTGCACCGGGGCCCAGACATCGTCAGGGGCCCATGAAGGAAGAAGGGGAAACAAAAGAAAAATAAAAAATAAAAACGGCTGTCCAGAATTGCCACAGGTCTTGTTTTTGTGAATGAAATATCTGGGGGCGGGTCGGTAAGGTAACCCTGAGTGGCCTTGATGCCTGTCAGTCATGATGAGTCGCGTCTCGTCACCTCTCTGATGTGTCTGCAGCTGAGCACTGTGATGTATGTCTCTCTCCCCGGCCGGGAGAGTTATTATACCTTACAATACCAAATAATAGCCGGGGCATTTATTTGTTTCAGTCACTGAACAGACCAGGCATTTATTTTGGGACAGGCGTTTAATTCCTTCCTCTCAAAAATCCGGGATGAAAATGTCACAAACTTCTCCAGCTTCTTGGTGAATTCTCTGGCATCCTTCTAGGCAATAGTTGTCTTCTGCAAGTGAAGTTGTTGCGGCGGAGGAAACGATTCAGCCGACCAGCACTCACAGATAACTCCTCCTCCTCGAGGTAAAAGCATGATTTTAACAAACCTTTACTTACTGGCAATCTCTGTTTCTTTCCCCATAGATGGATATTCGCAAGTTTTTCAGGTGAGAAATCGAGGTCAAAATTTTATACAGACTGCATTGTCCACGTCGATCCAATTAGCTTATGAATTGAAGTTTTAATGCTGCAGACCCTATGGGTGACAGAAAAAAGGGAGAAGGGAATAAAGAGAGAGAGGAGAGCCAGGAGAAGAGAGGAGAGCAAGAATAAGGTGAGAGAGTTGACAGGAGCAGCACTTTGATTTAGGATTTTGTCATGTTGATTGTCACAAACCTGGCTCTAGGCCATGACAAACGAAGGGAAAAGGACAACAAAAACTGGCAAGTCCATGTTTTATTGTAACTCAAAATAATCAGTAAAGAATGGGATGTGTTTCAATCAGCATTATCAGTGGTGTTCATGTGGGTGCATGTATATGGAGGTGTGATGGGTGTTGTGCAGTAAAGTAAACAAAAGGTAACAAAACCAAGAAGGTGCAAATGTGGTCAGGGTCTGAGAGAGAGAGCGGCTGGCAAGACGCTGGGCCTTTTATATCCTGTGGAGCACTGAGCCCAGGTGCCTCCAATAATCACAATCAGGTCCTCGCAGTCACCACTGCAGCCAGCTCCCACCTCAGAGACAACACAGGAAGTCAAAGCACACACAGACATACGGGGCCGTCACATTGATGCACTGTGTTAATATGATGACAATAAAGCAATCAAATCAAATGAACTGTTTTACCTTGCTTTTCTCCGTCTTATTTTGTGTTGTGTGAAACATCTTGTGATCTTTTACCCGTGAAAAATGCTAAACTTTATTATTGTAATTATAATCATTGCATGTTATGCAATTGTCAGGAGGAGGTGATATAGATGGAGAGGAGAGAGAGCAGGGTGGAGAGAGCCCTGTGGAGTTTGGAGGGAGAGGTGAACTAGGTGAGAATGTGGACAGATATTTAAGACTTCATGATAGTGCTAAAAACATTATACGAAACAGTATTTGTATTTTTATTAGCACATGAAAGATATAAAAAAACAGCATATTAAAAAGTGGAACAACAACAAAAAACATATTGTAACATCGTAATTGTCAGTTCAACAAGGGAGGGAGAGTGATGAAGAGAGCGAGGACTGAGGGAGTGAGCAAGCAGAACAAGGTACATAGCTAACATTGTTATATTGGTAAAACAGTAAAAAGGACATCATTATTCCTTCTACATACTATCTATTTTCAATACAAGGAGAAAGAGAAGAGTCTCTGCCAGGAGAAGAGAGAGGTCAGGCCAGAAACAGAGATGAAGAAGGGATAGAGAGAGAGCAGCTTACAGGCAACCAAGCTGAAGCAACAGGCAGTCAGGAATGTGACTTAGGGAAGAAAGATACTGGTCCTAAGCAGACAAAGCTGTCTCAGTACCCACACTATCAGTTTGGTTTACAGAAAAGGGCCTTTCAACCAAAGTGGTTCCAGAGTTTCAGATGGCTAGAGTACTCAGCTAGAAGAAATGCTGCTTTCTGTTTTGCTTGTCACGTGTTTGGTAAAAATCTCAGACAGACTGAATTTGTGAGTAGTGGAGTCAGGAACTGGAAAAAGGCGCTGCATATGTTTAAAAAACATGAAACAACTCAGTCCCATATAGACAGCGTAGTTTGTTGGAACAGCTACAAGGCCAGCCAGTCACAAGGCAAAGTTGTACAGCAGATAGAAAAAGCAAGTGCCACTGAAATAACTGAAAGAAGGGAGTACCTGAAACGTGTAGTGGCGGTGACCTGCACGTTAGGAAAGCAAGGAATAGCATTCAGAGGTCATGATGAAAAAACTGACAGCGAGAATAAGGGGAACTTTATAGAGTGCATGGAACTGCTGATGCAGTTTGACCCATTTTTGCAGACATATACACCCCCATCAAACACTACATACCTCTCTAAGGCCTCTCAGAATGAGATGATGGAGTGTTATTCAAAGGAAGTTACTGAAACTACTGTCCGTGAGATGAAGGAGTCAGGGATGTATGCCATTATGGCTGATGAGGCTAGGGACTCAAAGACAGAACAGTTGGCACTCTGTGTGAGATATATTGTGGAGGGTACAGTGAAGGAGAGGTTTCTAGGCCTTACTGAGTTGAAAGAATTTGGTGCCAAAGCCATATGTGCTGCAATCGAGAAAGAACTGGTCGACAAAGGGATTGACCAGCTGAAATGTGTAGCACATGAGTGGGGCAAGTGGGGGGGGGTACAAGCCTATTTTCAGAACAAACACTCCGAAGCAATATATGTCCATTGTTACGCACATGAGTTAAATCTTGTCCTGTGTCACACATGCAGAGCCATTTCTGAGGCAGCAGAGCTTTTCAATGTGCTGCAAAGTGTCCACTCCTTTTTCAGTGCCTCACTTGTGAATCACCACAAGTTTGTAGAGACTCAACAGAAGTTAGGACTAAGAGAATGTCAACTTGTGCAGTTGTCAGACACAGGCTGGGCGTGCCAGGTTCGTTCAGTGAATGCAGTCCTTGAGAATTTCCTTGCCATCACTGAAAGTCTCTCTTCCATCAACACACCTCTGGCAGTGGGGTTGAAGGCAAAACTCAGCAACTTCCACATGGTGTATTTGTTGCATGTTTTCCAGGTGCTCCTGTATGTTTTGAGTCGACTTGTGGGGCAGGCAGTGGAGTCTGTGGTTCTTCAGAGTCAGACGAACTCAAAAGTAAATTGTTATTTCCTTGTGTGGACAGAATGATCTCTGAACTACAGAGACGTTTCTCTGGTGTGAATGAAGAGCTGCTTAAAGGCATTCAAGCATGCAGTCCAACCTCAGATGTCTTCCTGTGCGAGCCATATTTGTCTGGACTAGCACTACATTACCACATTGACCTTAAATCAGAGGAAGTGATGGTTGCCAGTAATCATCTGAGACGCAAGAGAGAGGCTGGTGAAATCGAAGACATGCTTCCGGTGTACAACCTACTGGATGTAGACATGTTTCCTTCACTGAAAGCAGTTTTCCAGGTTGCCTTGACTATACCAGTGAGCAGATGCAGTTGTGAGAGGTCTTTTAGTACCTTGCGTCGTCTGCATACGTGGCTCAGGAGGTCCATGGGGCAAAGCAGACTCCAGCACTTGGCTGTCATGTCCATTGACAAAGAGGTTCTTGCAAGAGTCACACCTGATGCAGTCATTGATAGATTTGCCAATCTAAAAGTCAGGCGTAACAGATTAATTGTAGGCTAGAGGGATTGAAAAATATGGTTAGCCTTTGAAAGCTCTCACCCGTCTGAACGGTTGGCCAATGTAGCCCTCACCCGTTGTAAATAATGCTGGTTAGTACAGAGTTCAAACACATTGCAGGATGTACAGTAAAAGACAGATGCCGTTGAAGTTGATTTTAGGGTTAGCCAGTTACAGCATATCCACACACAACCACCCACAGTAGCTCCCAAAGTGCTTTAATGTGGTTACAATATTAAGAAAATGAGTGACCGGCTCCAGAATGTCACATTTGAGTTAACAAACTTAACTTAATAGGACCACAGAGCAATTACCAGTCCCATTTACAGCTAATATTAGCAGTAACAGCTAGCATGCAATCAACATTACAATAGAGCTAACTTTACATTTAAGCTAGCAAAAATGTGATTATTGCTAACAACAGAAAACCCTGCATTTTACATGTCATAAAGCTCCAATCACATTGCACTCAAAGGTCCAGAGTTGACTACTCACAGTTTTCATGCATGCACAACACTTTGAGGAACTTTCAGCACTCCTGATATCTGTAATGGTCCTCTGTGTCTCCGTGATTAGGATGAGAGGCAGCAATGTGGGCGGGGACAGACAGCTAGGAGTGCAACGTGATTGGTTGGATGTGATAACTGAGTGACAGCTGAGCTAACAAATAGAGAACTGCTAACCAAAATAAGGGATTATATGAGGTAGATTGGACTTTCTAACAGGGATGTTTGTTTCTTGTATGTGACTGAAAAGGTAGTATGTGAAATGTATAAAATACATTCTTGTACAAATGGGTTTTTTTTTATCACGTGACTCATTGTCACTAAACTCAACATGTAGACATGCATCTGCCTTGAAATTCCTCAAATTAAAGTTAGAATCCATGTATTTTGTTACTCAGCTTTCTTGATTGTTGCAGGTAGCCATACCAACTACTCAGGAGTTTTCTGACATTTGTCACTGCAGCACAGTGTTATTTGTAAACATGTTATTTGGATATCACAGCGTGTTTAACTTCCACATTGTGTGTACTGTTTCTGTTTATCCAAAGGATTTATCACATATGTCACATACATCACACACACACACAGCTGTTGGATTTCTGACGACGTGCAGGTCACAACCCCGAGAGGAACTACTGCCACTGTTATTAAGAATATGGCTTGCATTGTGTTCAGTTAAGCAAGCATAAATAGGTCTTTGTGGCTCAGCAATAGATTTTGTCAACTGTATGTCTTGCTAGTCATAAGAACTTAAAATCCTGATGTTCCAGCAGCATGGCCATGGCTCCTGCCTCTCTGATGGTGAAAAACGCGACTTGGTTGACTTTGACCCCAATAGTATTGGGTCAAAGTGCACCCCCAAAGTGCACCAGATTGATGCATTTAAATTCACAATACCCAACATTTTCTTCCGGGGGAGCATGCCCCCGGACCACCCTACAGTTACGCCGGCCTCTGGGCGCTGAGCCCCCCGAAAGGTCTGATCCTAGAACCGCCCCTGGTGGCGGACATTTGTTTCTCTGTCGCCCTGATCATTTTGCGCGACACTCTCTCATGGCGTGCCCGTTTGCTGATAACTCATCCCCGCATGTTTATCTCAGGCTCCTCGCTAGCCTTCTTCCTCCCTCCAGCAGGCAGCCTGGCCCTGTTGCTGTCCTCCTCGGACAGACGCTGAAGCTCCGTTTGATTTTTTCGCCAATCTCACACTCTCTTAGGGTCGACAGAGAAATGTATAGGCGCAGCAGAATGAATGAATGAATGAATGAATGAATAAATAAATAAACAAATGGCCGTCCATCGGCCCATTATGGATCGGCCCACCCTATCATCATGATGTTACGCTACTGGTTAAAGTTAGATGCGGTGAAAAAGCTTGAGATGTTCGGAATACCCTGCCGAAGTTGCGAATGTCTTTTGTCCCTCTCCTGTTTTGCTTTTAATTTAGTGGCCCAACCCTAACTCACCGCTGTAATTTTTTTCTCCATGTTTTTCCTTTCCATCATCGCCCTGACACAGACAGTAACACACACAATCAGTCATATTTTTATTTGCAAATAAATCGGGTAGGATATAACTTTGTAATTCATCACACACTTAATGAGGTCTACTCACAAGAAAAAAAAAAAAACACTAAGTGACGAAGGCCCACACGGCCCGGTTCGAGATCCGGGCTTGGGCGTCCCCCGTGCCGGTGCCACCTGAAAAAACTCTGACTCCCAACTACCACCAAGCTAGAGAAGCAAGGAAAATACAAGACTGGATTTTTCAGGGCCCTGCCCACTGTTCATTGGCGATTCTAATTTAAATCGCATTCCTCCACAAACTTAAAAGGACATCCAAATTGACAGCTATCCGGGGGCGAAGTTCTATCACTTATGCAAAGTTTGTGAAAAATCAACCTGGACACCAAAATCGTTGTCTTCTCGGTGGGTGTGAATAATCAGGAAAAGGACCCCCTAAAAACATCCATCAAACAGCTCCGCATCCTGTACAGACAGGCCCACATCACGTTCCCAAACGCATCTATCTATTGCCGGTGGTAAGAGACTGAAAATGGCGTGTTCGAAGTAAACTGCTATATTAAAGTGGACAGTGAAAATCGGCGACTCAGAGAATTAAGAGCTGAAAATCTGCATTCAGTCTTCTTCCAACCAGAACAAACCACACGTATGTAACAGTGAAAAGGTTGTATACACTTCACCTCACGTTGTTCAACAAGTTCTAGCTTATTTTACCCATATTGACAATTTGTAACAGAGTGTAACGGATGGGGAGTTTCTCCCGGCAAAACACCCTTTCACTCATGGTGCCAAAATGCTTGTCATCCTTGTTAAAACTCAACACCATTTAATCACAGAACAAATGACATGAATTAACCCACAACCATGTACATATCATCCTTTTCACAAACACATTCACAAACCATAATTACACCAACACCAACAGAATACCCAAAAGTCATTGCGCCACAGTCCAGAAGGGGCGTTTCCATATGCCAGGAGAAGCTGTGATGAAGATTTCTAATTTGAAACGGCATTATGAGACGAAGCATAGGAATTTTGAAGAAACATTTCTTCAAAATTCAGAGATAAGCACAACACAAATAAATGCACTGAAATCGTCATATCAAGCTGCAAGCAGGATTCTTGTCACATCTATGTCACAATGAAATAAAATAATGCATGACTGAAGTGATGGACACAATGTTTGAAGGCAAACCAAAAGAGGAAATATTCAACTATGTATTTTAATTTATGCGCCAATTCTCCGCACCCTCCTCTGTGTGAAAGTTTCAGATGTGGAGAGGGGGGAAATTTCGCTCCGGCGCTGATCCGCCTCTGGAGGTAGTATCAGGGCCGCATTATTGGTGAGCCGTCCCAGTGTGAACGGATAATCCGGAGGCGAGGGCGTGTCGGTCGTGCAGTCTGATAAATACACAGGTCCTTCACTCAACTAAATACAGAGAAATGCCTCACAAAGCAACGTTACAGGACCGAACAAAAGTAACGTAGGAACTGTAACTGTCTTTGGCAACTTATATGAGGAAAACAAATACCACAGCTGTACGTGGAGAAGCGTCTGTCCTCCTGTCCGTCCTCCTGCCTGTCCTCCCGACTCTTCCTCACATTTCTGCTCAAAAAACAGCGTCTGTCACCGGCAAAAAACTTTAACTCACCGAGTGTTTGTGACGAAAATAAATCACCGCGACCGTCAGCCCTCCGGACCGAGACTTCAGGGAACTTTCCCCCAGAAAACTGCCTCCATCCCCGCGAGTGACAGAGTCAGACAGCGTCCTGTTTACTGATGGTGATTATGTATAATTATGTAATTTAACGCGAAAAATTTAACTCTGTCACCTTCCAGGATGTTTGGTGGGTCAGGATCTCAATCACTACACATTATAACAGCATCCATATGATAATAAACTGTCCGCGGGTTTGGATTAGCGGGGGAACACCTGGGGAAACAACGACGTCATCAACATGACGTGTACATCACGCCTCTTTAGGAGCCGCAGCACCGGCTTTCTGTGTGAATTACACACGTGAAAGCGGAGATGCGTCGCTCTGTGTGAATCACCATCGGCGGAGAATTGCCGAACCACCGCTCCGAAGGTAATGCGGAGAGGCTGTTTAAAAACGGCTTATGTCGCCGCTATGAATTTCTCACTGAACCTCCCAGAAACACAAGCGAATCTCTGCGAAATCAACGACCACATCCTCCAGCAACTGCAACATATCCCTCCACTTGAACATCATCTGTTTCACACCCAACGTGATGATATTCACTGGACAACTGAGACCGCATCACATATGTTTGCTCACTGGTGCCTGTACTTGGATTTATGAATATTCCTGAGGCAGAACATGCACTTTCCTCACACCGCTACATAATGTATAGGGATGAGCGAGTACAGCATTATCTGTATCTGTATCTGTACTCGGAGTGGGCGGGACCTTTATTTTTTTAACTTTTAATGTTTTTTTTTATGATCAGTGTGATTTTTAAATTTTTTTTTGGTTCTTTTTTATTTTATTTATTTATTTAATTTTTTTTTATTTGTAATATTATTCATACCACTTTTACCTTTATTTTTTAATGAAATACAGCAAGAAAGTGTCAGACACTCAGTGCGTGACGTCAAAAAAACTGGTTAGAGCCAGCTGATGGTTTAAAAAAAAAACTCCGATAACCGGCAGAGAGAGAGAGAGAGAGCCAGCTGATGGTTAAAAAAGAAAAAAAATCTCCGACAGGCAGAGACGCAACGCGAGTCACATTCTACCAAGCACCACGTCTGAACGAACCCACGTTTACCAGAACTCTACTGGTTAATAAGTGAGTACAAACCGAAGTAAAAACAAACCTGAAGCTGAATAAACCCTAAACGTTAACGGAAAAGACCGCGAACCTGAATGACTGAGGAGAGACAGACAGCTGTTCTGTGTGTGAGTGAGCAGAGCGGGACACAGAAACACATCTGTATGTGTGTAAGGGAGGGGCGCTGTGACTGCTAGCCTATCACAGATACAGTCAGCTACCCAATGAGGATTTTAATTCAATCCGAGCACAGACATTGACTCGTATTACTCGTATAATACTTGTGCTCGGCAAAAGTGCTTTATCCGTACCGGATACTCATTTCAGCCGAGTATCCGGCTCAACTCTAATAAAGACGTCCAGCAATTATATCGAAGTGCACGGCATAAAGCGCTCTGCCATTGCCCATAATAACGGAAATGCGTCTGAAAACAATTTTCTTAAACACGGAACTGACTGTTACACCGCCTGCGACGATAATTCCCCCCGTGAATTGCCCCACAAAATCCAATGTGGATATCTCTACAATAAAATAAAAACACCTGTAGCCACACACGTCACACCTAATTTATTTCACATGGACAGTAATGTACTTAATTTGTCCACAATCTCTTTCCCATCCGCGGCACAAATAACACTGCTGGAGAAAGGCCTCACTTTCGTTCCCACCCCAAACAAACGCAATAATAACGAACTTCGCAGGGACGTCCACCTTTACCATAGACGAATTAAGATCGCTGATCATTTCTCCGCGAGTAATTATACTCATACACCGTTCACGCTCCCCTCCACCTGAAAGCCTTCCTGGTCAAGTCTCAGCCAGCCGGTTAAACAGCTTTTGACACGGGACAGAGACACTCTCACCCATTATATAGCGGATCCGGACCGCACAGATAACCTTAGCAGAAATGAACGCGTTGCACTTCAACAATTACTAAATAATAAACATATTATTATCAAACCGGCCGACAAAGGCTCAAAAATTGTAATCACGGACAAACAACAATATGCCTTTGAAGCACATCGACAACTTAACAATAATCACCACTATAAAAAAATAACCTCCACGATCCACACAGAGAGTCGTACAAAAATCATTGATATTATTCTATCTCTGTACCACAACAAATTCATCACAGCAAAACAGCACAACTTTCTATGCGGTCCGGACCAACTACGCCCCCGCTTAATTTACTTTTGCCCAAAATCCACAATACAACGTGGACCGTCCCTGCCAGGATACCACCCCGCCGACCAATCGTTTCTGACTGTGATAGCACCACGTATAACATTGCCAAATATATACATACCACTTTCTGAACCTCATTCGTCCCATCACCGTTCCCTCTGTGTCGTTTCTTTTCACCATCGATATAGACAATCTATATACTAATATTAACACCAGCATGGGCTTACGGGCTGTCCGCAAAGTGTTCATGCGCTACCCCGATCCTAAAAGACCAGACTCCGAAATATTGCAACTCCTAGAACTTTGCCTCACTCATAACGACTTCATTTTCAACAACCAGTGGTTCCTACAAATTGAAGGGACTGCAATGGGCCACCGTTATGCACCCTCGTATGCCAATATTTACATGAGTGAGTGGGAGCGAGAGGCCCTGGCTAAATGCCCCCTGCAACCCTCCTTCTATTTCCGCTTCCTGGACGACATTATTGGCGTATGGCCTCACAATGACAGTGATTTCGGATTATTCATTCAAACCCTCAATGACCATCATCCTTCCATTAATATTAAACATACACTAGATACCCCAATATCATTGAAACAAATCCCTAATTTAATTTTTCGCCAGTATTGCCGACCCGACCCTGAATACTGACCTTAACCATAATTAGTCCTCACGCCTAATCCCAACCTTATTTAATCTATATTTTTATTGATTTACAGTATGAGACCCGAGCTCTAACCCTAATATCATTGAAACAAATCCCTAATCTTAATTTTTGCCAGTATTAAAACTCCCCCCCCCTTTTTCTTGCAATCGTTTTATTTATATTTATTTATTGATTTTTTTTTGCGAGTAATCTTTTACTTTATACAAATTATCTCCTTGAATTACTTTTGTTTTCTCCCCCCCCCCCCCCTTTTTATTCTTTTCTACTTTGATGTGACCTCTTATGATTTCAGGTTCCTAATAAGAGAAGAGTAAGATAGACCTGAGCCAGTGCTGTATTGGGCCTCATCGAGCCCCCATACACCTACATCCCCATTGCCTAACCCTAACCCTTTACCACTGCATCTATAGATAACAATAACCCAATATCAAACATGTCGACAGATGAATTGCAAATAAACTTCAGCAATACTTGTAAAGCTGTACTTGACTCAATAGCACCTGTTAAAATCCAGACAGTCAAATTAACTCACTGCATGCCATGGCTAAACGACTTCACCAGAGAAATGAAAAGAAAATGCAGACAAGCTGAGCGAAAATAGAAAAAGGACCATCTCTTGGTTTCTTTTCAAGCTATGAAAGAACTAATGTATACTTATCACAAATCTGTAAACGAAGCCAGGTCCTCCTATTTTTTTTATATCAACAAACCATCATAACCCCAGAATTCTTTTCAAAACCATTGAATTTAACACGTCCACCCTGTTATGCTTATTCATAGTGTGAACCAATATTTTTCGGAATTTTGATAATATGTTAATAAACATGTTAAAAATCTTTCTCAGTGGTCATCGTGTGCTAGCTTGTTGTTCATCACATTAGTATTAATGGATAACTTTAGCATAAAATGTCCCCCCTGTTACTGTTATGCACTGCAACAGGGGGGACAAATAGTAGCAGGGTGGATGTAAGATGCCTAGATTTTTGTGTTTTAAGTGCGTATTGGTATTTATTATCAACTTATCATGTATTCATTTGCTGTATACTTCCAAAAAGATGATTTTAAATAGTATGCATGTATTTGGCGCCTTTGTCTGCTGCTGAAAAGCAGCGGCGCTACAGGGCACATCTTGATGCGGACCCTGAGAGAAGAAAGAAATATCTCAATATAGAGAAAGAGAAGTGGAGAAAGGACAAAGCAGAGGGACAGTGCCAAAGGCAGTACAGCATTTGAGGCAATGACTACTCCTCCTCCAAGTCCAGACAGTCCCCCAGAGCCAGTGTGGGTGTGTGTGCGTGTGTGTGTGTGTCTGCCTGTCTTGTTGCTGGTCTGTTGCAAGTTGAGAGGTGAGAGGTGTGAGAAAAACATGTTCTTCATTTTGGATGCACAGTGAATTTGATTGTTTAATGTGGACATGCATCTACCTGTGGTTGGTGGGGAGGTGGGGGTGTGTTCAAAGTTTCTTTAAAGTAATATTTAGTTGTTCACTGGTGTGATGTCCACCCTGTTACTTGTGTGTGTGTTTTTTATGTTAAATAAATCATATCAACAAATATAATGCATGTCTCTGTGGTTATTTGAAGGGAATGAGTTAGCTAAATAGAATTACTTAAAAATGGGCCAAATTCCATTTGTATTCCTTTTAAATCTAAAAGAAATGTGTTGAGAAAAAAAACTACACTGTGCCCTAAAACTGAACATGTCTTCTTTCAATATAATGCTTGTTTATGAATACTTTCTTAAAATATCCTTGCAGGGTGAAATAAGGGACACTGTAGCTCTTAGAAAATGTAAATATCACTATAACTGTGTATTCAAAACAGTAATTAATATAAATGAGAATGTCCCGTAACAGGGTGGACATTTGGCCTACGTGATGTGTAAAGAATTTGGTAAAAAATATGACAGTATAATATCCTTAGCTGGACCAATACATTCTTCTTATAGTTTGAAAATCCCTCTTTCAGATGAAATGTTAAAAACACGGAAAAACATTTTTTGATAGAAAGTTACCACACTGAAATGGCACCGAATAGTAAGAATGACACATTTGTATTTGAGTACCCCTGAGCTAGAGCTGCAAACCATGGAGAGTGAACACACAGAATGTTAAAACTTAAAGCCTTTCTCTCAGGTTTCCTGTGTTGACAGTCACATACCCTCAAAAGACTTAAAACAACTACACAGACTGGAAAACAGGTGGAAAACTCAACACAGGTTCTCTCATTTGTGTTATGTATTGTAACATAGGGAGCTTTATATACCTGTATTTCATCCTGGGGATGCTTTGTTACATAGCAATTATTTTTGCAAACACAGTTCTTTTATGATCATTTATCCCATCTCATTTTCTTCTGCTTAAGGTCGCGGGGATGTTACCGCTTTTATCTCCCTTTTTCAAGGGGTCGTGGGGTTTACTGGAGCCAATCCCAGTTATCTCTATGGGCGAGGCCAGGGTACACCCTGAACGAGTCGCCAGCTCATCGCAGGGCCCTTACTGATGGCAGAGGCCGCCACACAAGGTGCCAACTGCACAACAGGAGCAGTTCTGGGGTTCAGTATCTTGCTCAAGGATACTTTGACATTGTAGCTCAGTTCCGCCCCAGGGGAGCCGGGATTCGAACCAGCAGCGACCTAGCGATCACTAGTCGACCAGCTGTACCCACTGAGCTACAGCCGCCCCATCATGTATGTGGACAGAAATCTGCACAAGCCCATGTATGTGTGCCTGTACAGCTTGTGTCTGTCTTTGTTGCCCAGCTTGTTGGAGCCAGAAACTGAAATTTCAACCTCTTACTGCTTCATTCACTTTACTACTCATTCATATGTGGCAATTGAATTTGGAACCCTAACAGTAATGACATATGACAGATACAAATGTATTTGTAAGCCTTTACATTATGATCTCACAATCACTACAAGAAGAGTACAAATAGTCATTCTTGTTATTTTGACAGTTTCTTTTGCAGAAGTTGGAGTTTTATCGTCATTCACGATTCGTTCAAAGTTTTATTGCTTTGTTATCAGCAGAGTTCACTTGTGGTTGAACTTTCTTGTTCACCAAACAGAACCGTGTCATATCTTCATGATGTTGTTTTTCACGGTAGCTGCTCCTCTCAGTTTCATTGTATTCACCTATGTAAAGATATTGGTAATGTGTGTAAAAGCTTCAGGAGAGACTAAAAAGAAGGATCTTAACACGTTTACTCTGCATGTTGTTTCAATCCTCAGCTTTGTCTTTGCCTGTTCCTACAGCCTGGTCAGTCAGAGAGTTGACATGTTGTTGTTCTATTTAAGCGTTGTGTTATTTTATCAATGTATGGACTGATCATTCAGCTCTTCTGACTCAGATCATATGTGGTCTTTTGCTGCCAAAAATTGGAGGTGCTTCTCAAAAGCTGGGGACAATAAAAAGACTGCAACTCTATCACACGTGAGGGTGTTTAATTTTGATAGTATATTAGACATTGGTGCATATGTTTATAGAGACGTGTACACGATTGTGATGCCTTCCCAAATTGTGTTTGTATTGTAATACTATTCTGATCTTGTCAAATCGTGCCCCTGACCAATACCCCTATATTAATACTAATACTGAAACTGAACAATAACTAAACAATCACATTTATCATTGAAAACTGGAGATGTTCATCTCCTATCATCATCATCATCATCATCATCATCATCATCATCATCATCATCTTTGTCATCATCACCAGTGTGTTCCATTTGGCTTAACAATAATTTAATTTCATCAAACACAGTTCTTTTCACACTCAGGTCAGGGGGTCGAGGTCCCAGCTGTAGCTGAGCTCAGGCCCAGCAGCTCTAACAGAGAGAAGTAAGAGTAGATCCACGGTCTGGAGATACCCTGGCTTTTTTCCAGCCCTTCAGCCTCGAACATGAGACCCCTTTTAAAGGCTAACTGCTGCTGCAAGAGCGCCATCTGTCTGCAGGGAGAGCAAATCGACAGATGGAGAGAGCTGTATAACAACAATACATTTGCAATATATAGCATGTTAAATCAGAGAGGACGCAAAAAGTACTGCAAGTATTTACGTTGCCTAACTAGGGTTTCTTCTGTTCATTAAATCACTCTGAAGTGATCCCAAAGACACCCTCCTCCTGGTGTGGACCACAGTACAATTTAAAACAAATTAATAAGCCTAATTATCATTCTCGGTGTGGACGACGGCCTTTTCTGGCCTTGAAAGTACGTAATTTACAAATTCTCCAGTTCACGTGGGCCGACACACTTACTGTACATACCTGGCCAGCAGCTCGGCCCGCAGCCTGTCCTCCTCTGCGGCCTGAAGGGCGGCCTCTTCTTCTGTCCTTCTACGCTCCTCTTCCTTGTTCCTTCTGTCCTCCTTCTCCTGCTCCTTCCTGCGGAGGTACTCTGTCCTCTCACTCTCATCCATCTCCTGGAGCTTCTTGCTCTCCTCCTCCTGCCTCCTCTGCTCTTCCAGGCGCAGAAGCTCTAGTTCAGCTGGAGGCGACAAAAGGGATTTCCAGGAACTTTCTTAGCATTTCAGCTAAATAACATTAATAAAAGGTGGAATCAAACTCCCTCTCAGGCTGAATTTTCTGACTTTCTAGCTAGATCATAGTCCCTAAAAAGGATTTTTAAAGGGCCTTTTTCTAATGTGAAGTGTAACCCAAGATAGCCACATCATCAAAACCACTGACCGGTGAAGTCAGATTTTAAAGATCATCTCTTTAAAATCACATTTCCTGCTGAGAAAACTTGGGTCCTGGTATTCATGTGAACGCCCCGATGGCATTGGTGCCCCCAGCAGGACGATATGTCCGGACACAGCACAAAGCGGGGAGCACTTTTGCAATGAGGGGGTGTAATTGTCGTGCAACTGTATTCAGGTGGGATGTGTGTGTGTACCTGCCATTGCTTTTCTTTGTCTCTCAGATTCCTCTCTCTTTCTGCACTCTCCTCACACTTACCTTTCCTCTTCTGTTCCTCCTCCTCTCTCATCCTCTGGAATTGCTCCATCTGCCGCCTCCTCTCCTCCTGCCTCCTCCTCTCTCTTTCTCTTTGCGCCTGTTCGCGTCTCGCTCGCTCCTGCTCTTCTTCCTCGCGTTTCCTCCTCTCTTCCTCCTCCGCCAGCCTCTTCAGCCTGCAGATGGAGACTGGATGTTAATGGAGCAGCAGTTGTTGTGCCCTTTGTTTGAGTGCATTTCAATCTGTCCAAGTTACAATGAGTAATTTGACCTTCGTACGTTTAGCATTTCAGTCCAATAAAATTGGTAAAGTCTCGAAGAGCCGCACGATTAAATAATATTGGGCTCCACAACACTGAAGATCCAGGAAATTTCACTAGTCCATTTTTACAGGCCCACTTTAGTTACATTAGCTTTTTACTGCTAGTGATATAAGTTCAGTTTCAAAAATCACAAAGTGGTGTTCAACTGGGAAGATTATAGTGATGAACAAAACATGTAAGTATCATAAACTTATGTCTGACACGGAGATTTTGTTCTGAAATCCAATAAAAAAATCCCAAAGGCTCTTTGTGGAGGGAACCATCATCCCTACACCACTCTACAGGTGATGATATCAATGATGTGATTATACTGACCCCAAGTGGCCAAAAAGGTTATTGCATGTTTAACACCTTTGTTGAACTACAACAGTAGTCTGATTAGAGATTCCAACTTAGCTGTTTGTTTAAGACTGACTTCAACTTCAGTAAAAAAAGTAGGACCTGAGCTCCTCAGCTTTTTTTCTCCTCTCCTCCTCCAGCTCGCTCTTCATCCTCTCCTCATTCTGCTCCCTTTCCTGCTGCTTCCTCTCCTCTTCCTCCCGCTCCCTCCTCTTCCTCTCCACCTCTAGCCTCCGTCTCTCTGCTCGCTGGGCCAGACGCAGAGCTGCAGCCTCCTCCTCCTCCTTCTCCTCACTCTTTCTGGGCCTGGATGACTAAAACACACACAAGCAGACATGCATGCACACACACACGCACACACACACACACACACTTCATACATGTCAATCAAACACATGAAAAAGTACTTTTTATAGTCTGTCTGTGTGCCCACTACCCACCTCTGGCTTTACTGTGTTCAGCATCAGCTGTTCCTCTGTTACCATGACAGTGGAACATGATGACAGGCGTCCACGTGATAAGGCGAGTCCTGTAGCGCTGGTGGGCACTGCCCCCTCACAGGGAGAGTCAGCAGACCTCCTCCGGCTCCTTTGACTGGACCGAGATGCAGCAGCAGTGGACCTGAGTGAGCTCACTGATTGGACACTGCTGTGTCTGTCAGCACTGCTGGAAAGATGGTCCCTGTCTGTGTCCTCCTCTGGATTTAGAGATTCAGATTTAGTTTCGGTTTTGTTGTTGCTTCTCTGGGTTGCAGAGGATCTTTTGGTATATTTCAGGTGAGACCCCTCTTCCATTTCCTTGTTAATATCCAGCTCCTCTTTCCCATGATTATCTATGAGAAAAGGAACACCAAGGTACAGACAAAGAACAGGACATGATTGATAAAGGAAGGAAGTATTTACATGAATGTGCCACTCATGTAAATACTCTTCTACTTTTCCTCGATCCCAAATCCTCGCTTATAAAAACCGCAAAGAAGAACTTCAACACAGCCTGCAAGATGGCAATCATTTGTGGATCAAGGAGTGAGGGAATTACCAACAAGGGAATTGGGACGTGCCCTCTAACACCCCAGACCTGCCATCCTCCAGCTGTCCACCAGACTTCCTTGGACTTCCCCACCTTTCCTCAACATGTGACTGCCTGCACCTGGTCACTTCCTGTGTTTCTTGCCAGATGGTTAGCTTTAGTGTCTGTATCTTAGTTTCTCTGTAGTCTCATGCCTGTTATCTGGATTCACTTTATCCAGTTGATACCTGGGCTGCAGAGGTTAGGACAGCCTGGCGGGATGTGCTGCCTCTGGGTACTAAATAACAAAGAAGACAGATTCTTCAATTGCATAGCTCATTTCCTTTAGAAACACATTTCACAGAGCAATCTTTTTAACATAATGGAAAGTTTCCGAAAGAGTCGCCATGTTGTTCTCAGGGCGATCAGATAAGAATGGATGATATTTGGATCGGGGGATTTGGGGCTGGGCTGACTGCATGATCACGTTGTCAGGGTGGCAGTGAACAATAAAACACATGAGATTGGAAACTTCAAGGGTTAGGGTTAGGATGTTCACCAGGTCCTCCATGTCAATAATAGAAGGTTCAATTTCCCTCCTTGTTTTTTAATTCAGCGATTAGTAGTAAGTTATAATGCCCTCACAGTAGCTGTTTATTAACTACTTTACACAGCTAAAGACACACCAGCCTTAATTCATGTGGGATGCCAGCCTCTGTAGCTGACCTTTAGAGCTGCCTGCATGGTGACACCAGAGAGAAGTTTCACAGCGATCGGTATGTTCTGTTTATTTGAATATAATTAATCAAAACTCTGGTTTAGTCGAATCTTTGGGTCAGTCTGGACAGGATTCAGGATTGTTCAAAAATTTTCAGGGCGTCTGGTCACCTCAGTTGGTGCAGTTTGAAATCTCAGAGCTGACAGGGGGTGTCAGGCGCAGCTAGCGAGTGTTTGCATGGTTGCAGGAGGGTGTAGTCTGTTTCGGTCAGGCGTCACTTGCTGGGAAGAGTCTCGTGCCCTTGTGTCCAAAAAAGACTTGTTTTTTTTCTTCCTCTTGTTTTTAGTTTCTTGATTTGAGCAATTCACAATGACAGTGATCTCCATGTGAAATCCAAACAGTGGTGAGATTCAATTATAGGGGCGTCTACAAAATGCATCTTGTATTGATTTACCAAGTATTACATGAATTAAACATAAAGCGTATATTAACTACATTCAGTATGTTTTGTAATACATGAAGAAGGATGTGTCATTAGCTCTCTCTCTTCTGCTTAATTTACTCCTACTTTACTAACTTAACTTGCACCTAAACCTTTTATATGGTTATATATATGTAAACCTTATGTGAACCTTATGTATGTATGGATCCACAGTAGCACCAGAGCGCCATCTACTGACTAGTTTGAGTATAACTTTAGGTAAAGTCTGTATAACCAGTGTTAGATCATTCAAATGTTTACATACATATAACCATATATAATGTTTAGCTGCAAGTTAAGTTAGAACATTAGATGGCAGTTGTTAGGTGAAAATTCAAACAAATTCCCTTTACATAATAAACCAGGAGTGTTTGCTGAAATGTCTGTGGTCTCACCTGTAACTAACTCTTTGTGTTTTAGCCTTCCTCTCCTCCTTCTCCCATCAGAGTCTTCTTTCTGCCCTGTCACCTCTCCTTGCTCTTCTTTCTCCCTGTTCACCTTCGCCTCCATCTCTTCCTGCCTGTGTGTCGTCTTCTTCTTCTGAAAGACACAAGAGTATTTGTATTTGACCTGAATAGCATCTCATTTTACAAATTACTTTAGATAGAAACATGTTTTCCCCTAACTTTTGGGTAATTCGGTTTCAACTGAAGACATTTTCATTTGATAATCTTCAATATTGCTTTAGAAATAGTGTGTTTTAATGTTTAGTAGGCTTATGTATTGATAATCCCATCATGCTCAGCCTGATATGTTTGCCTCAGTCAGATTGGAAGCAGCAGCCACAGCCACCTCTCTGAATTACTTAGTACAGATGACTCACCTCAGGCGGGAGGGCAGACTGCTTCTTAGTCTCTGCAGCTTCTCTGTTGGTCTTCTCCTCCTGTTTCTGGCTCCTCGTCGATTGAGCAGCATCACTTTCCGTCTTGTGTCTCTGCCGTCTTCCTTCCTTCCTCGTCCTTGATGTCTTCTGTCCCTCTGTGTCTGCGCTCACTGTTTTCACATCCCTTTTACAAAATAAAATCAAGTGTGAATGTGTGCCGCTCATCAGAAGGCTTTCACCCTGTAGTTACTGTAGCTTACTGAGTGTCTCTCCTCTTTGTGTTCCTCCTCTTTTGGTCCACAGCGTCCTCCGTTCTTGCTTCCTTTGAGTTGATGTTCTGCTCGCTGAATGATGATGCGTCATCTTTTACCTGCAGCTTCTCTCTGGGCAAACTGACAAACTCCAGGTGTTTCATATCAGCTCAGAAAAACAGCTCAAACATAAAGGATAACTCACAAAAATAACATTCAATAATAGAAATATTTGAGAATGAATGGCGCAGAAGATACAGATGCTCAGAAATCCCCTGCAGTAACATCAGTTAACCAACATTTGTCCTACAGAGACAACATGGGAAAGATGTAATGCTGGTCATGTCCAGCCTCTTGTTTGTAGGCTGGATTTGGACATGCAGTGGTCAAAATACATCTAATGACACTTAAGGTACCATTGACAGGGATATGATATCACTGCAGGACCTGGGCCAGACTTTCAGTTCTCTCGCTTTGCAACGGAAAACCCAGAGTTTCCCTCATGTCAGGCTTAACAAACTCAGAGTTAAAGCATCTAGGATCTCGAGTTTGGCAATGTTGGGCAACTGAGCTCTGCAAAACACAGACTAAATGAAATGACCGTTTGGCTGAGGAAAATAAAAGGGCACAGATTTAATGTTCACCTTCATTGTCGGTCTGTGATACCAAATGTGATATCAGAAATCTTTTTAGAAAAATCTGTTTTTCTGGGAAATCTAGCAGATACATACATTAACGTCTGTCTGCAGCTGACGGTTAACCTAATGCTATTATGTAAAAGTGAATTACACAAACCTTGGCTGATGTGATCCAGACAAATGGCTGGACTGTTGTGTACCTCCCCGCTCTTCCTGTTTGTCGTCCTCCTCTGCCTCAGCGTGGCCTCTTCTTGGCTCCCTCAGTGGAGGCAGCCTAACATTGTTTTTAGCATCCTTTTTTGGTGCCTTCCTTGTTTCTCCCACCGCCTCTGGACTCTTTTTTTCCTGGGTCACAGCCACTGGATAGGTAATCAAAAAGTTTTTGTTGACAACCATTCAAATTCAAATCGTCATCAAATGGTCAGCAAAGGTTTACCTGGATCTGTGTGTCTGCTGGGTGTGTAAGCATTCTTGTCACTCTGAAGATCGACGAGCTGGTTAGAGAGAGAGTCGAGACATATAGGGAGCGCAATATCTAAATACTGAAATCACATTTTCAATCTTGTGTTTGTGCAGAATCAAAAAACAATCACAGCACAGATATCAGTTTCTTGTATACTGAAATTAAATAGTACATAAGAAACGTTTACCCAATGAAAATCCTGTATCTCCAAATTTGGTGATTTAACATTTGTCAGTTACAATGAAGTTTTGAGGAAATTCTCCTACTTCTCTAGCCTATCATCACCAGAGATATCAGTCTGGTCCCTGATTAGCTCTTCCAGACTTTGTGCTAAGCTAGGTACACATATGCTCGACTGCTTATCTCACTACTGTAAACTGTTATAAAAAGTAAATCAGAAAATATCCATTCACCTCGGACTGGTGTTGCTGGATGTCGCCCTCAGGAACATCTGTGTTTAACTCCACCTCTCCCTCTGCACACGCTACAAACACAGTGTTTTGTTCAGAGCAGGTGACATGCTGAGTTTCTAAGACCTGTATACATGCACATGAGTATATCTTAAAAAAAACCTTCTTTCTATGCATTTTGGCCTCTCATACACATGTAAACGGAGTTTCAGGTCACTACAAATGGAGTTTTTTGTAAACTCCTGCACCAGAAATGCCGTTTTTAGTGTTTATGTGTAGACAGGAAAAACAGCTTTTTCTCCTTTGTTTGACGGTTTGTCAGTGTGGGTGCAATCCGACCGGCTCTAGGTCATGAGTGTCACAGCGGCCCCCACCTTTCCAGGGGCGTGGAGCGAGTAGTCGCTGCATCCTCTCACCCCCTCCCAGAAGAGGGACAGGGCCCTCTCACTCTCACTGCAACTGTCCACAAGGGTGGAGTATCCTCAGCACCCCAAGAGCGACGGGGGGTCTGCAGTGATGTCGGCAACCCAACCAACCCATCTTTAAAAAAGGACCAAGAAGTCTCACGCGCGCGTGAGTCAGAGGGTAACGGGACAGCATGGTTTCCCTGAGCTGATGTCACCCTCTGTGCATTGGTTCAGTGCGTCATTGCTTAGGCATGTGCTTGACATTGCTCATGGACAGAATTTTGTATAATATGTTGGTGTGGACAGGACATTTTTTTAAACTGGAGGAGGAAAAAAAAGTTTTAAAAAATACCTTTGCATGACTATGTCTAAATCTCAGTATTTCAGATGTATTTTAAAGCTCCTTGCAATTACATGGTAATAAGTAGGGCTCACACTAATGCGTTGAAGCTTCAACCTTTGCAATGGCAAAGCCAATAACCACATGTAAACCACCTATAGTAGACCTCCCTGGTTATGCTGACAGCACAGTAAGGAGCAACAACCGGAGGTGCTGGAGCAGAAGAAGCTGCAGGACTCTTCTCAGTGAAACAAGTTCTTTTAGGATTGACATGTTCAAAGCCTCCGGTAGGAGTTATGCATGGTTATCTGGCCATGAAACACCTCAGGATCTCCCAAGAGAAGCTGTAAAAGGTCCCTGCCACTGTAACCATGCCCCAGATAACAGTAAGGAAACAGATGGGGGGCCATGTGCAAGCACAACTCCTTTTATTGCAAACTGACTTTGATTGTACACACACACACACACACACACACACACACACATTGTTATTATTACTACTATTTTAACCTTTAACCATACTCCATGATATGGTTGTATGTGTGAAGTATAATTCATGCACCTGTTTCTTGCTCACCTATCCAACTCAATATAGTGTGTGTGTGTGTGTGTGTGTGTGTACACCTGCTTGAGTATTTTCAGGCTGCAGGACAATGACCCAGGGTAACGTCTCTCCCTCTGCAGACAAAACCTGGAGAGCTGAGAGACAGAAAGAGTCAGTTATTGATAATAACAGCTAATCTCTACCTCGCTCTAATGTTGTGTTCATTAGTAACAATCTGTAAATCTCTCCTCCAGACAAGGTTTGGAGATGTTAGATTTCTTGACGATGGAAGTTGTCACATGAAGGCTTTTTGAGCGTACCTTGCTCCTGTGTGTCGCAGGCACCCTGAGGTGGGTTGTGGCTGCTGTCATACAGTGACAGTTGAATGATCTCCCCATCAGGACCCAGGATCAGGCTGCCAACAGATTTGCCGTTCTGCAAATCTGACAAAACGCAACATCTCTGAGGAACGGAGACAATGACCCTCTGACTGTCCAGATTGTTACTGATGTCGTATTCATGACATGAAGAAGCAGAAGTGCTGGTTGAGTAAACACATAGTAGCATTTAAATGATCTAACTGTATATGGAAGGACAAGGTTGAAAACTACTGTATTAACAAGATGCCTTTCATGTTTTTGTTGAAGTCCCCATGAAACAGCTAATAGATTGCTATAGAGTACTGTAGTAATGAGTTCTAAAACCCAGAAATCAGTTCACATTTTTGCATGCAGTTCCCTTGTCTCAAAGTATATCAGTCTTTTAAATCGGATTTGAAATGAAATGTGGTTACCACTACATGTTTTTTTTTTTCACGTGTGGTTCCTGGCAACCCAGGGCTGAGTCAGCAAGGCGGGCAGCTTACTGAGCTAATGGAAGCTGTCTACATTTAGCAGCAGTTAGCAGTTAGCATCAAAGCTACTGGTATTTGTCTAGCAGGAAAATCCATAAATCACCTCACTACTGTAACTGGCCTCTGTCGCTGTTCTCAGACGCCCCGGTCTGGAGCTGTTCATGGAGAAGCTGCTGGTTATCAAACTCAGTGCGTTTACATGCACAGCTTAGTCAGATTACAGCCATAGTTCGACTATGCTGCTCAATCGGACAACTGCAATTATCCGAGTATACATGCCGGTGAGAAAATCGAATTACTGGCCAAAAGCATGTCATACCCCGGTACGCTAGGTGGCGCTGTACCCATTTCAACTAGTGTTAATGGCGCACCTCCGGCTGACCTCTTTACGTCACCAGCTGCCTCGGCATTCAAGAAAGATGGCATACGAAGAGCGAGACGAAGCTACATCTTTGTACACTTCGTATATGGTGTACATGATAATTACACAAACTAGATGCACAATGGCGCTCTTTCTTGCGGTGATTTCGGAGGAAGGATGCCTCCGCCGCCGCCCGTCTACTTCTGGCTCACGGCCCCGGGGAAAAATCTCGCGCCTGCGCAGAACGCAAAATCCGATCCGATCCGCTGGAAACATATACATGCAGGAGTTAATGCGACTTTCAATCGAATAATCTACGTGGTGTAATTCGACTATGAGAAATCCGATCCGGTTCGATTTTAGTCAGACTAAGGTGTATACATGCATCTGAAAAATCCGATCATAGTCAGACTAACGCAGTAATTCGGTTTTCTTGAGTGTCATGTAAACGCAAGTGTGTTTGTTAGCAGTTACTTTAGCTACAAATAAAGCTCTGTCCAGAGCTGCTCAAGGATGAAGACTTCATGTTTGCATAGAGTGCAAGATGAGTCATCAACCTTTTTTAATGATTTTCCAGGAAGTCACAAACTCTAAAATACAACCAAAATACCTTCAGAACAGCTATTTTGCCACTGCAGGGCCTGATACTCGTGTTCAGGTGAGATATGGAGCAAGACATGACCAAAACTGTGAAACAGCGATTTTGACTTCATGGGAAGTTTAAGATGGAATTCTACTGACCAAAAATCTAAACTCTCAGGTTATTCTGAAGTCTGTGAAGAAGAACTGAACTGAAGTGTTAGGCTGGTTTTAGTGGATGCTGTATATCCTGTAAAATGTCCTGTTGTTCCCACTATAACTCAGGCAGGTATGATACAAATGCTGGAACGACATCTGCTAGGCAGTGAGGGAATGGCAGATTTGGAAGTTTCTGCTGCTGTCTGCAGGTAAATGGTAATGTCCAGGTGCTAATAGAAGCGACTACAGTAGAGTATAAGGGGCAAGGGTGAGAAGAAAAAAATGAGAGGACAATGTTTTTTTTTTCCATTATGCACTTTAATGCAAAATTAAAGTCAACCTTTTTAGACTAGATAGTGGCTGCCTCAACAAAAAATGCCTTGTGTGGATGAATTGGTGAAACTGTACTGTAACAAAAAAAAAAAAGATTTCTCGTTAAGCTCTTAAACACAGTGTAGTGGTCAGTATTAGGACTTTGACGAGATTGTGTTTAAAGCTGCGTCTGTTCAAAAGGAAAAACCACACAAGCTTGGAAGAGGTGGCTGCAAGAAATTGTTTTTCCACTTTTGTCTTGGCTGAATGATGAAAAAGTCCTCCTCTCTTTTTTTCACAAACCTGGTCCTAATATGAGATAGACAGCGAGGTCGGACATAGAACTATTTTGTAATACTAGACATTTTTTTGTCTCACTCGTACACGTTTGAGTCACCAGACTCTCTTAACTGCGCAAACCTGTTGTTTCAGCTTAATGAATGTTAGCTCTTCATGAGGTGCATTTTTATGAGATGTGATCATTAGCATAATAACACCCCTGAATTGCTTTAGGGCGACCTGTTTGGCTCTGTCCTGCCTATCCATACAAGAAAATTGCTATCTTGGAGAGGCCCATTCTTTCTTCAGGAGTGGCTACTGTCCATTGTGTGTGTTGTGTGACACTGGTCGAGCTCTACATACCTCTCAGCTCCAGAGGAACAATGCCCCTGACCACACCTCTGTTAGCCTCGCATGGATCCTGGAGGTCAGACAGTGGGTTCTGTAAGAAGGCCAAAGAGCTCTGCTTGCCCAGGCCTCTCCATCCTGCAACACAACCCAACACTCCCACCGGAGGAGGAGGCTCTGAACGACAAAGCATAGGAGAAAGTAGTGTGATGAACACAAAGAACAAGTTGAACCCCTTTCTCTTTCTTTCATTATTTAACTGGAGTGTATTGTCTGGGATGAAGCTCAGCTGAGGAGTTTGTGCTTTATATGCAATATTTTGTGTTTAATTCCAGCATCTCCACTTCTTTAGAAATGGCAAAAAATAACTGTAGCAGAATTAAGTAAAGAAATAGATAATATAAGAACATAAACAAGTAAAATCTTAATTAGAAACTAAACTAAATTGTTTAAATGCGTATGCATTGAAATATAAATATAAATATAAATATATATATATATATATATATATATATATATATATATATATATATATATATATATATATATATATACACATTATATATTACTATGTTGTCTTATGATGACATGGCATAGATGAGTATCTGGACGAACTACACAGTGAGCAGAAGAGACAGACCTACATATGATTTCAACTAAAGAGTGGGAGATAGAAACATCAAATCAATAGAAGGCCCTGTTGCTGTGGTGCTGATGCAGATGCAGGAGGTTTGCGGTCAGAATGACACATTTGCACACATCGTACATCATCATACAGCTCCATATATCAGACCCAACTCAAAATCAAACCGAGATCCTTTTACATGTTAGAGTGTGTGTGTGCTGTACCTTCTCCTGGCTCCAGCAGTATCACAGAGCCTTTCTCGGAGGGTAGCCTTCCTCCTCCTCCTCCTCCTCCTCCTCCTCCTTGCACTTCTGGGTCTTTTTTAAAGTTCTGTCTCTCCGTTTGCTTTTCTCCTCTTCCTCTTTGCTTTCCATTTATTTCTTCTGAAAGACAAAGGCAGACAGTCTCTACACTGACAAGTAGCGCCCGTTATGATTTTCAATACAGAATGTGTCAGAATATTTATCTGTGAATATTTGCGAAGGTCTGTTTAGTTTTCACAAGTAAAATATAGTCATTCAGTATTATGTTACAAATAAAGCTGACTTGAGCTAATTTAATAAAGGCTATTTTTTTTTCAGTGTACACATTACTTAAGTCTTAACTGTCTTGGGCATTTCTTAAAGGGTCTCTCTGGAACCCCACCCAATGTCCCCAATGTTAGAGCTCCATGCTTCTTCCTCATGAAAATGTTTTATTGGTTTTCAAAAATATATTTATAAGATTAAACAGAATGTTGTCAGTTTCATCCTTTAACCAACACACCAACAGTATAGGGTTTGTGACATGACAAACATTTCTGTGAGTGTGTTTTTTTTTACCCTCCTTCCCGGGAAACAGCAGAGGAGGAAACAGAAGCTGCTGATGGAGTCGATTCAGGTTTTCTTGGGATTGACACCCAAATGTTTCTGCACTTGGTCGGGCAGCTTTCTGGGTCTGAGCCCGGACCGCCCAGCCGGGGTCAACAGCACAACTCTCTGCTATGGGCGGGAGGGGCTGTGCAAAGTGTTCATCACTGCTGGTGCCCTTCAATCGTGGCTGAAACATTCAACAGATGCACGTCTGCTATGAGCACACACAGAAGATCCATATGCACCTTTGCATAAACTTTCCATTTGTAATGTGTCCACTATTGGCATGACATAACACTGGACATGTTACCACTCTGTTATTTCAACCTCCCCCTGCTTCCATTGTTTCTCTATGGTTTTACTGCTGGCACGCTGTCACAGAGTGTTAGCAACATGGCTACAGCTAACAGCCAGGCTACTGTCCAAAGCAAGAAACAACCGTAAGAATCCCAATTTGATGTAGAAATCCTGATCCCAGCACTGTGAAAAGGCGAGGTTAAACACCTGGCTTTATTAGCTTTTGTTCCTTAATGATCTGGTTGATAGAATATCAGTTTTTAACCATCTCAAATCTATCTGGTAAGCATTTTTCCACAGCCATTACATTAAACAAGAAGTATTATCGTCAAAATAATGTTTAAAGCAAAAAAGTTGTTTATATCCAGTTTAAGTAAAATATAATTAGTGAAAGTCGTTCCTATAAAAGATAAAAATTACGTTTCAGTTAAGGATGTAGACACTTTTTGTTTTTGCTCCTATTGGCACAATTTTTCTTATAGATTTGAAATACATTTAAGCTGTAGATGTAGATGTACAGAGGGTCCTCAGCGATGGCCTGTGGTAGATTCCAGTCTGTGGCCCTTTGCTGCATGTCTTCCCTGTTGCTCTCTCCCTCTTCCTGTCTAAACCTCCTAGCCGTCCTGTCTCAATAAAGGGATACTGGGTTGCATAGAATAAAATCTGTGTCAGTTAGCACTCCTCTGCCAAGATAATCCATCCACCTGAAAGGTGTGGCAGATCTACATGCTGATTAAACAGCATGAATAGCGCATAAGTATGCTTTGGACTGGACACAGTGGAAGGCCACTCTAAAAGAAATCATTTTCTAAAAGTTTTATGACACAATATGTTGACGAAGCTTCTCAGTCATCCAGATCATGGTAGTTTTAAGTGCTGTATTGTAAGCAACTGGCCATGTTTCAGTTTCTTGAAGACGTTTCACCCCTCAACCAAGAGACTTCTTCAGTTCTAACTAACTGGAGGGGAGCTGCAGGCTTTTAGACTCTGTGTGGGAGTGTCCTTACAGAGTAGTTAGGGACATATGTGGTTCGTTGACCCAGCCGTCCTGTGGGTTGCTAGTGCTAGGTGAGCCCCGGTGTGAATGGTTGTTAAGCTGTCTTTGGGGGGAACTCAGCACTGCATTGTAGGTGGGTAATAAGTAATGTCTTAGACAGAACTAAGACATTACTTATCACCCACCTACAATGCTGTAGTGAGTTCCCTAGCCAATATAACCTAAGACAAAATATTTGCAACCTAGGTGAGCACTGAGCTATAATAGTAGTATACGTATATCTGTCTTAACAATTATACTCTTATTTTGTTAGGCTAACTGTTCTTGCAGCTGCTGTCTTACCCTGCCTGTCTTTTCCCAGCAGGGTCCATGACAGACTGAATGTCTCTCAGTCAGAGGAGGGAGGAGGCCTGAGGGCATGGAGGACAATCAGAGCATCAGTTATCAATACACAGTCTACTGAGCTGTTCACGGTAACATTTCCTTTTATTATGATCACTGTTTCTGTAAGCACTAGTTCTTGTACAGTGGACTGTATCATAAACAGTCTCTTGTTTTAGGCTCTGCTGTTCTGCTCCACACACACACACACACACACGCACACACACACACACACACACACACACACACACACCTATCCTACCATGTCTGTTGGCATTCACTGATCTTTCATAGTTGCCATTATCACTGGTCGTCTCACTGTTCTGATTGGAACAGTTCTGATCATCTGCCATGTCAGGGACACAGATCATGTTTGGATGATGCAGCTCTCCACCCAGACTGTGCGTGTTTACTTCAGTTTGACGTGAAACTTCTGTATGCTGCTGACTCATGTCTGAATAAGTCTGCGGTTGGTAGAAAAGACATTTCACACATCAACAACAGCATCACTGCAACAATTAACGATAAAGGAGCATTGACAAATGTCTTTAGTTGTAATCTCCGATGTCAGCATATCACCTGAGGTTCTTCATCAGAGATCATTGAATCAGAGCGTGCACAGGGCTGATGCTGTATCTGTGGGGATGGAGCCCTGGATATACAGGGTACCTGGAGGAAAACGTCCTGCCTGATTCTCTTCCACTGCTCCTCCTCTTCATCTGCAGAGAAGCTTAACGTTAGGATGGGATAGGTTGTATTCTTTTACCTTTTCTTTCAGCAAAGCGGCACAATAAATAAAAACCACATGAACCCCAAGTTTCATGGATTTACACAAAATTAGTGATGGAATTCATAAATCGTTTTTTACATCAGATTTGTTCCATTTCCCTTGCTCATCATAGCATACTATAAAAGAGAGGTGCAGTCAGGGCTCCCACTGTCACAACATAACTACAGAGGTCCATGCTTATTTTTCCTCTGGTTCCACCAGAACTTCTGCTTTTGACTTTGATTCCCCGCCCATATCATTTTGTATTGATGCATCATTCTGTCCAGGCTGTCCTGATCATAAGAACGACCATATAGGATAACACTGCACCTTTTACGACCAATGTTGTTTGGCTGTGACCTCTGGTGACTGTAGTAACTATAAATGGCAGAAAATTTAAAAGTCTTTACTGAGGAGACAACTGCTCATATCCAGTGTGAAACGAAAAGACAAAGCTTTGTTGTCTTGAGTTAGTGACATAGGGTTAGAGTTAACCTAACTGAATTTATGCACGTTATGTAGGTACATTCATAGATACGACTTCATTTCCCTTTTAAAAACTTAAATCCACTTGTCAGCACACTTGCTCCCAGGAATTTCTGTCCTTTGAAGTCCTGTGGATAAATACTAAACATGGTAAAAGTAGCTTTTCGTTTCTTTGCACCAAGCAAATGAAACAAATTGAAATAGGTTTAAAACTAGCCAGGTATGCGTCACTGGATCATTTTAAGTGTATACTGGATGAAATAGTTGTGCAGTGTACTGCTTTGGTACTGCTGTTATTTATTGTTTTTATTTAAATATTTTTATATTTTATTGTTCTTATGGCTGTGGAATTACTCTTCTTTTTTTCCTGTCATATTGTTTTACTGTTGTCAAAGGTGTAATTATTGGTCTATTTCCTCTTATTTAGGTTTGATAATAGTTTCCCTATTGTTATTACCATGGTTACAACCTTATTTGTTTCATCTGGCCTGTACATAATTTAAATCAGGACAATTGCTTTAAAATTGCAGAGACCTGATTCATCTGCTGCTGACACTGTCGGTGGCAATTGACCTTTTCACTCTTTTGAATAGTTTTGTATCGGTTTAAGGATGCGATGTTCTGTCTGTCCATTTCTACCTTTAGGTTGATTCTCATCTTGCTGAGCGTTTGGCTCTGCAGGAAGCCACTCAGTGTTCAACCCTACAAGTAGCTCTTGACTGGACTGCTCCTGTGTGGTGTGAATGGGTGGAGGACTGGGACGATGAAGGTCTGGTACAGGAGCAAGATGAAAAGGAGGAAAAAAGGGTGGACCGAGTCTTGAGGAGATAAACTGGAGGGAAAACAAACATTAGGTAATGTACTGCTAGCAAAAAATTACTGGAGGCTGACAAGTTGAAAATAATTAAATGTTATCTAGCTGTGACTGGACCGTATAAGAGGAAAAAGTCATGCTTGTTTGCCGCCTGCATCCTCTGGGACCAGGGTTATGTTGTGTGCTCAGGCCGATCCAAAGAATGAATGCGCCATGAAACCAAAACAATGAGCTAATACAGGCTAAAAAACTCTGGATTTTTTAGGTAATAATTCTCCGTAGGTTTTTGTCACTGTTAGAAACCTTTTCCACATTATACAGCATGAAATAATTGAATTCAATACTAAAATAAGTATTGTTTAATTGAGCATTACCTTCCTAGACTGCTCAGTACTTAAATAACTTAATGCACATTACCAACAGCAATTAAGTACATACATGAAATGTTCTCTTGATGATGAACGCTGTCTGGGTAAACATTATAGAGTCTATGCGCAACATACATACAAACATAGACAACTGTTATTATTCCTGGTCTATTCCAACTACCTCATTTTTGCTGTAGCTCAAAATGGCTGCTGTTAGTTCCTTGACTGTGCCGAGATCCGGTTCCACTCGGCGAGTGTACCGCCTGACAACTCGCTGCTTCCTGTCTCTGGTCCATGAGTGACAACTGGTTTCTAAAGTAACCAAGTCCTGAAAAAAAAAAATGAGATCAACATGAAGTTTTTTAGTAGAAGTTTGACAGCTTTTTGTTTTGTTCTCTTAACTGAACTGTGGCTGGCTTAACTTATCTTGTAACATTGTGGCCATTATTGCAATGACATGCGTAGACACAATCACACACACACACACACACACACACACACACACACACACAGTTACCTGGGAGTACAGTAATAGTGGCCCCCTACGAGTGCTGTAAGTCTTTGGAAGGGTTGACTCTGTTTCCACATGCAGATGACCTCTGTTGGACACTTGCAAGAAAGAGACCTGCGACTTCCAGATGTAGTAATCCTATTGGTCAATAGATTAATTGATTGATTATATGAATGTAATGATAGATTGATGAAAGTCTGGACCGACTGATTGATGAATTGATGAATTGGATTGCTTTTTAATGTAGGAAGGTTGAAACATTAGATATGGTGCTGTTGCTGCCTTTGTGAGTGTGAGAACCTGAGGTGTGAGGAAAACGTCCAGCCGTCCGTCATATCTCCCTGTCGAGACAAATCGACCACACCCCCGACTCAGCAATGACAGGGACAAATCCTTCATGATGTCATTTATTCCTGAGGAACGGCCAAGTAAAGGATGACATGACTTAATTAGGTAATTCCCTCAGCCCAGACACCTGCAGACAACAGATATACTGACATTAATTCAAAATGTGCTGTATAATGTTTACATCGCTGAATGTCACATAGAAAGGGGGAGGTTGTGGAGTTACAGGCGACAAAGCTACAAAACGGTTGTCCACAGTTCAAGTGTGTGTGCTGGATTTTTGACATTTTTATATGCAAATGATACATTGGACATTTTTAAGAGGTCTGGGGACATTTCCAGCTGTGTTTGTGCCACCATAACAGGTATCTTTAAGCCAAAACATGTGTATGTGAACATATCATGTGTGTGTTAGTACTTTGACAGACTGGCAGGCTGGGATGGCCTCCAGGTTCCTGCAACTATGAGGGAATAGAAAGTAGATCAATATTTGGTCCAAGAATAAGGAAGATATACTTTATGTAAATCGCTGCTAAGAATACAATATTTCACTAGTATCGTAAGGCTTTCTAGTTCTCTAGTTCTCTAGCCAAAGATGATTGTCCTGTCAGCACTAACAGTGTTTCTTTTAAATTACTGTAATCAATTCCTGTCTGGTTCTTTGAAGATGCTGTTTACCTCTCATTTTATTTCTTATGTTGTCATTTAAGAAGTGATTTAATTAATTAATTAGTTACAAGGGATTCTGAACTGGTTGCTAAAAACACTGATGCCGTTATATGACAGAAGAGGTCATCAGTGAGAAGATTGTTGGGTTCCTAACAATTATATTCGTTATTGTTAATGCCTGTCACCTTCACCTTCAAGTCATAACATGAAACTTTTTTTTTATGTCAGGGTGCTGAGGCTGGATTCAGGAGTCTAACAGCCTGAGGGAATAAGCTGCTCTATAGTACAACACTAAAACAAAGTTGACTTTGTTTTGCTTTGTTCACAGGAGCTGCTGGAGTCACCAAGAAATGAGAAGTACTTGTAGTTGCTTTAGATAAATGTAAATCTTTGCATTTTCTATTCACATTGTGTAGTCTTGTCACCTGTCTGTAAGTAACTGCTATATAAATAGAGCTTATTCTTGCTTTGACTCCTGATGTTATATAATAATAATAATAATAATAATAATAATAATAATAATAATAATGATAACTATTATAATAATGTTCCAAAGTGTTGGGGCTATAACCATAAAAACAGGATCCTGTTTCATTTCACAAGATTTGGTTCACTGATAATAGAATTAGAGGTGTACAGCAAATGAGGGAGTGGATAAGTTGTTTAAATATGTTCGTATCACTGGTTTGCCATTAAAAGGCTGTAGATAACTAACAACGATTTTCCTGAAACTACAACCAAAAAAACACTCAATCTTGAGTCGCCAAATCAGACATTTCAAATTCTGATACATAGGGTTACAGCTGTGTGGTTGTAATGTGACTATGATAAGAAATCACCTTTAACAAGGCACTGAGTGCAACTCAAGTTTCAGATAGCAAACAGGAAAGCTTTCAGCGCCAGTGTATGAAGCCACTTCAGAGCACAGTTCATCATCTCAGAATGTTACTTTGTACTGCCTTCAATACAACACATGAATACAAGCAGATAGCACATAGTAAGAAGAAACAAACTTCCTGTTGGAGTCAAGAGTCATCAGGCTTGGGGGTGTGTGAATAAACAACAACATACACTTAATTTCCTTAATCACCAATATTATAAGTAACCAACAGTAAGGCTTTGCTCTGAATATATACCATAGTGCCTGACTGAAAAAGTTGGTACTTTCAGTTTATCAGCTCATGGTCACATCGCCTGGATTTGTTCCTATTTTATAGCAGAAATAAGCATTAAAATACAACAGTAAACTTACCTGCTGTCTCCCTTGCAAAGACTGCCCTGTGTGTGTCTGTGTGTGTGTGTGTGTGTGTGTGCGTGTTTGGCATGTGCATGTGTGTGTGTGCGCTTGCGTGTATGCGTGTATTCAATCCCTGTTGCTAGGTTGTCAAGAGTCGGTATTTTGTGTTTCTGTTGCCGTGGCTGCAGTGACACACACACACACACACACACACACAAACACACACGAACACACAAGAAAAAAAATCTGATCACACGGTGCACATAGACACACTATGGACTATGAGAGCACCTCATACACACTGCAGAGTTAAAAACATATGGTGAGTTGCAGTTCATTGATCTTTGGTCACTGCTACAATATGCACCTCCGCACCCACCAGTAGATGTCCAATAATAGAGACATATCAGAGACTAATCAACCACACCAGGAGTCTTGGCTGCTTTTATTTCACTTCTTTTAACTACTTTGCTAATGTTTTGTTGTCTCAAAACTTACAAAGATTGAAATTTAACTTGAAGACATTATCAGGATCAATAGGCACTAAGGAGAGAAACTTTTAAAATGGGAAAATAGTCACTTGAGTCTTGATTACGAAGTTATATTTGTTGGTAATTAAATATATGGTGGCTAAAAATTGAAATGAAATTACAGCAATTGGTGAAAATGTCAATGGTTCAAAAGGGTACTTCTGTTTACTGACATGATGAAGTTAAGCAAATTAGTTAAAATTAACAACTAATTTCAAGTGGCCTGCTGAGAAGTTAGACTTTAACTAGCTGGAAAAGCAACATTATGTAAAAATTGGCATTTTGTGTGATTTCCAGGCTATTTCTCAGCTGTACTGGAAGAGGAACAAAATCTGAATATCATTATTTAATCATGCTTGGAACCTTTTTCAATTACTTTCGAGGTAATTGTTTAGGTAATTTCAAAGAATGTTCATAGATGTTGCTTAATGGTTAACACCTACTTATGGTGAAACTTGAAGAAAGTGTTTTCAAAATTCTTAATTACAAACTTCATATGAAAGAAGCAAAATAATAATCACAATTCAAGTCAAATGCATTATGAAATAAGACAAATCTTTAATTGTAAAAATAAGCAAAATCATTTTTAATACAGTTACAGAATTAACAAAAAAAGTTATGAAATAAGCAAAATCCTTTGCTACAAAAAAAATCTTGATAATGATATGATATGTTCAGGAAAATCTTGCTTCTAACAAACAATGAACCATGCCAACCACACAGGAGCACAAGAACATTTCATATCTCACTAAGAAAATGATAGTGGTGTGAACCGATACACACACACACATACTGCCCCTATTCGGTAGGACTGAGTGACTGGTATTAAAAAATAGGTCCTATAAATGAATGTCATTGAGAACCTTGGGGACTCTACAGTGGTCTCACTGCTGTGATCAGTGCCGGCCCAAGCCTTTTGTTGGCCCTAAGCAGAATTTGATTTGGGGCCCCCCTCCCACCACGCAGAGTCACCTGTGCTTGATATTTATTGACACAAATGTCACACTATAATTTTACATTATAAATTGTATTAATACAGTGACAGATTATGAACTACTTTCCCCCTGGGCACAGATGCAAAAAACTGTATTTATTTTTTTGGCCAAGGGGCCCCAAGCGGCCGCTTAGTTCGTTTATGCCTCGGGCCGGCTCCAGCTGTGATGGTGTAGAAATCCTGATTGGAAGCCATCAAAGGCATATAGTATTAGATAGTTGTTCAGCTTTTTCAATTTTTTCCCTTCAAATTGGGAGGTTTGATATGAGCATATAATTATTCATTACAGGTGTGTCTAGATTGTTCTTCTCCTGGAGGGGTTTAACAACTGCAGCATTCATGGCTTGTGAGAAGACAACTGAGAGACTGACCATGTTGACAATCTGTAGCAGATCTGGAGTCATGCAGTCTGAAAATTCTATAAAGAAACCTGCTGGTAATATATTAAGGCAGCAGGAGGAAGATTTCATAAGCCATATAATGTCTTTCAGGTTTTTCTCATTGATTTGATCAAATTGTGTCATGATATATGTGTTGCTTTGAGGTGGACACGAGGACAACACACCTCTTGGACTTAGTGTGGTGGCACTGACCGCTTGTCTGATTTTCTCAAAGATTCTTTAAAAGATTATTGTCCAATGTAAGCATTGAGCAGTTCAATGCTTTGTCACCTACATGGCTTTCACTATCATCACATAGTCCAGGGTGGTAAAAAAAATAAAAAGTGTGCATCTGAATGTTCTTGTCTTATCACAGGATTTGGAAGGAAACCTGCAGATTGGGTATGTTCTCTCCAACAGAATGTACATGTGGAAACAGAGAGGACTAAATCCGGCCCTGCTTAAACATTACCGTGAACATTTAACTTTACTCAATGACATGAACGTATGTGGTGTTCTCCTCTAGTATGTGTTTACACAACACCCTGCCTTCAAAAAATTCCAAAAAATATCATATTTCTTATCTAAATCCACTACTTTTACATATTGAGTACTGCCCAGTTCTAGCTATAATTCAGTATACGGTAAAAAAAGGATAACATTTTATGATATCACATCTCAGTGAGCTGCTGAATTGCACCGCAGGGATATGTTAAGCCTGGGAAGTGGACCAAATGGTACTGCCTCCCTCATGCATTATTTTTGTATCTCCAAGTTTAAAGCTGGTATACACCAACGTAATGCAGATAGGCATTTTGTAAGTGAATTGGTTTTGCTGCTGAAAAATCTCAATTTATTTGGATATACATAACCTCAGAATTGTATAATTCATTATATTTTCAACTGCTTGAGCGGTGTTAAACAAAAAATGGCTAAGTATTCACATTGATGATGATCCGACATTCAAATACAACAGTGCAAGAAAAACCTTGCAAATCAGAATGTGCCGAATTAACAGAGGTTCTGTCAATTTTTCACTTTAATATTTTCTTCTTTTTTAATTATTTATGTACTTATTCAGTGGTTGCATCGCAACAGCAACATGTGCCGATACCAAGCAGAATATGTGCTTCTAAATTGCACATCATCAAAGGAAAAGAAACGGTACAGGACAATGTTTCATTATGGGTATAAACACCCATAATGCAAACAATGTCCTGTACAACACCACTAAATACATTCTGCCAGATGTGACATATGATGATTCCTCAGGTCAAGTGGACATTACTGTAATTCAGTCAGACAACTCACGTTTGAAATGTTTATTAGAAGCAGAACATAGTTAGATTTGTTTTGGCGTCTAGGCTCTGACCTCACCACTCCCCGCGGATATGTTTACATGAGATATTGGGGAGTGATGATTAAATATATTTCCCCTAGACAGAGCCTGCAGGTGGATGCTGGGATGGTGGTGGGCTGAAAGAGCGGGCGGTGATGCTTGTGCAGAGCAACAGCGGCACTGACGAGCCAGAGGGAGAGAAGCGAAATTCATGCGTTTAAATAACCCGCTCAATAGAGAGGGTTCGTTTGTGTGATGGTCTGGAGAGAGAAGCATATCACGTGTGTATATGGCAGTGAAGCTCGAGTTGACTGCCTGAACTAGCTCGCAGGCGTCGCTTCATTTCAGTCAGACAACTCATGTTTGAAATGTTTATTAGAAGCAGAACATAGTTAGATTTGTTTTGGCGTCTAGGCTCTGACCTCACCACTCCCCACGGATATGTTTACATGAGATATTGGGGAGTGATGATTAAATATATTTCCCCCAAAACTGCATGGATTAGGAGCCCGACGCTTCTGATGTGAGGATCTTCTGAGCTTCTGATGTGAGCACCGTCGCCGTGTGGCCATTCCCCGCAAGCACCTCGGCTATGAGGGGAATATACTATCTGGTGAAGCTACTATGTGTGGGCCTGGCGCCGCCGCCGTGTGGCCATTCCCCGCGAGCACCTCGGCTACGAGGGGAATATACCATCTGGCGAAGCTACTATGTGTGGGCCTGGCACCGCCGCCGTGTGGCCATTCCCCACGAGCACCTCGGCTACGAGGGAAATATACTATCTGGTGAAGCTACTATGTGTGGGCCTAGCACCGCTGCCGTGTGGCCAATCCCCACGAGCACCTCGGCTACAAGGGGAATATACTATCTGGTGAAGCTACTATGTGTGGGCCTGGCACCGCTGCCGTGTGGCCATTCCCCATGAGCACCTCGGTCATGAAGGGAATATTCTATCTAGTGAGCAGCAATCCTCCTGTAAGTGCATTGCAAGACATGCTAAGCTGAATGAATACTAACCCAGCAAACCACCTGATATGCGATAATAGAATTAAACAGCGAAGTAGCTACCAAATTTTTTATTGATGCATTTAGAGGGTACGGGAGCTCATGAGCTTTTGTGCAGAAAAGATCTCCTTCTTGTGGAGCCTGATGTAGCGTTGGAAGGCTGAGGATGACCAGCGGCCCAGGGATTTTAGCGTCGATGTAGGCAGAAGGAGAGCTGCAGTTGTAGCCGCGCCGATTCTCAGGGAGTGAGGGGAATCTCGTCATGGGTTTGCAACCATCAGTGATGAACAGCGGTGCCGACCAAGGTGTCGGAGAGCGATGTTGCAGGAATTTCATCATGGAGGAGAAGGGACAAAAAGAAGTGTTAGTCTTATCAATGATAATTTGGACACCTTGGTGAGATCTATCGGACTTTGAGTGTTTCAGAAATATAGAGTACATGTGATCTTCTATGGTTAAATCAGAGAGAGTGAGATCGTGCTGAGGATTAAAGGAGAGGGATCTGGTCGTATATTCACCACACCTGAGAAACCCAAAGAAAGCCATTAGCAGAACCGCTTCCAATAGAACATCAATGTAAGGTGAAAAACACCCTTGTCTTAATCTTGACACCAACTTATGCAGCAGTGAAATGGTGAGAGGCAGTCTTTTATCATTGCCCGGAGGATGTGCCTTTTTGAGGCCGTTGAAGAGCAGCTGGATGGAAGGATTCCCAAGAAGGCTCTGGGATGCTGGATCATGGCATCTTAAGTGGAACTGAATCCCGGCTAGCATGGCTTTTATACTTTGCATTTGAAGATTGCGGGACTCAAATGAAAATACAATAAATGCACAAACTACAGAGATGTCTACTGGTATAGGACTAAGGATGAGGTTGGCACAGAAGGAAGAGAAGAAATACCAAGCTGAATCATATGCTTTAATAGTACTTTTTGCTAAACCAAGTCTCATGTATTTGGAGGCAGAGGACAGGAGATCCTGCAGAGGCTTGGACGTACTTAATTTAGAGTCATCTGACTGAATGGCGGGCAAGGCGTGCTGGAGGGCTTGGCCTGGGGACATATAGTTTTGAACTCCTGAAATTTAAAGCGGGAGAGAGCATCAGCTACACAATTTTCATGACCAGGAATGAAGGTAGCTCGTTGTTTAGAACGCATGTCCAAGTTAAACGTCGCATGAGACTGTTAATTATTGGTATTTTAGAGCGCCCCTTATTGATTATTTGTACTGTAGCCGCGTTGTCACAAAACACCATAATTTGTTTCCTGGTCCATCTACTGCTCCATAGCGAACAAGCGACGACGATAGGCTAAAGCTCATAAAGAGCAGTGGATTTGGATTCGTCACAAAGGGACTGCATTTCGGGTGGCCAGACATCTGCGAACTATTCGTTATTGTCAAACCCCCCAAAACCGATGGAAGGGGCCGCATCTGTGAAAAACTGGAGGGAATCTGAAGACTCCACAAAGTCATTGTAAAAGAAAGAAATGCCATTCCATTCATCGCATAACAAGCCCCAGAAACGCAGATCTGAGCGACAGCCTTCGTCTAAAACTATGATGTCACTTAGATTTTGAATGGAATTAGCCAATTCTAGCAAGCGTGATACAAAAGAACGACCTTGTGGAATGATGCGCATAGCAAAGTTAAGGTGGCCTAATAGAGATAAAAGATCTCTTTTAGAGAAAAAAGCAGCGGTAGACCAGGATTTGATAGCTTCTCTGATGCGAGTCAAATTGTCTTGTGGCAGAGATGCTTGCATTAGCATGCTATCAAGGGTGATGCCGAGAAATTCTAAGCGCATGCTAGGGCCTATTGTTTTCTCTTCTGAAAGAGGTACACCTAACTCATGGAAAAGGCTTTTGACTATGGAGATGCTGCGAGCTGGCGGGGATGAGGGAAAGTCAACTACCAAAAAATCGTCTAGAAGATGCAAGACGAAAGGGAGTTTGCAGATGTTGTAGAGGATCCAGCATAATGCTTCTGACAGGGTGTCAAAAATGTGAGGGCTACTGCGGCAACCAAATGTCAATTTGACCGAGAAGTACAACTTGGAACGCCATTTAACACCGAAAAGATGCCATTGCGAGGGATGTAGTGGCATGACTTTGAAGGCATCTACGATGTCTGCTTTCCCAAGCCATGCACCAACCCCTGCTGACTTCATCATCTGCACGGCGTTATCTACAGAGGCATAGAACAAGGAAAAGGGCTCTTGAGGGATTAAGCTATTTATACTCGGAATGTAAGAATTATGAGGAGCTGAGAGATCAATGATGAGATGTTATTTGTTTGAATATTTCCTGGTAGCGACACCTATTGGGCTTACTCTGAAGATGGAAAAGGGGGATTTTGACAATGGACCTATCATGTAGCCCTTTTTCACCTCTTTTGCTAGGAGCTCATCTACCATTTCTGGTTCTTAGAGACATGGGTCGCTTTTGGGAGCCAGCATAGACCTGCTAGGAATCCTTGGACTAGCCCAGTAATGAGATAATTGACAAAGCATCTGTTAGGGTGATTTGAAAGAGCTTTGGAGAGAGCTGGAACATTCACTGGAGTCGAAGGATGCTTCTCGTTTATTTCCCCGATTTTGCAGGACGAAGCCTCCGGGACACACAGAGCATGGGTGGCTGTCTCCACACCAGCTACACACAGGCATAAATTTACAATTAGGATAAGTACACACATTCTCGCGGGGCGGCTGTAGCTCAGCGGGTAGAGCAGGTCGACTAGTGATCAGAAGGTTGCTGGTTCAAATCCCGGCTCCGGGCTGAGCTGCATGTCGAAGTGTCCTTGAGCGAGATACTGAACCCCACGTTGCTCATCAGTGAGGGCCCTGCGATAAGCTGGCGACTTGTCCAGGGAGTACACTGCCCTCGCCCTGAGATGAAGCTGGGATTGGCTCCAGCAGCAACACCCCGCAACCCCATGGAAAGGGATAAGCGGTTACGGACAATGACATGACATGACATGACACACATTCTCATTGAAATTAATGCAGGTAGGAGTCTTAAATCCTGAAGGAAAAAATACCTGTCGCTTTGGAGGATGATTTACCGGATTTAACACAGGATTTTTGGCTGAGGCTTCGGGGTAGACAGATCTTGCAAAGCGGTTCTTGGACAGAGGGAGGTTGTGTGGGAGAAGGAACCACAGATAGAGCAGGCTAGAGTTTTATGCCCAGTAAATATATATATACATATACATATATACATATATATACATATACATATACACATATATATATACATATACACATATATATATATACACATTATATATATATATATATATATATACACACATATATATACACATTATTTATATATATATATATATATATATATATATATATATATATACATATATATACATATACATATACACATATACATATACATATACACATATATATATACACATTATATATATATATATATATATATATACACATTATATATATATATATATATATATACACACATATATATATACACATTATATATATATATATATATATATATATATACACACATATATATATACACATTATTTATATATATATATATATATATATATATATATATATATATATATATATATATATATATATATATATATATATATATACACACACACATTTCTATAGGACTCCCTGATCTTAAATCATTAATAGAACGGAGTTTGTGAATAAATGATAGAGGTGCCGGGTTGTGACTGCTTAGGTCTTTTAATGGGAATACTGACCGCAGGTCTTGGAGCGTCTGGTTGAGGGGCAGAGCGCTTCTTTGCCGCAGCTTTGCCTTTGGAAGGAGGATGAGCGGCGCCTGAGTTTAACTCTTGGGCACCGGCGGGGTTTTCTTGAATTTGAAGGTAGTTGAAGAGTTCTTCGTGGTTGAGGCCGGATGGAACTGGGATGTTGCGGGCGTATAACGCCTCGAGGATGCGGTGCACCGGCCATCCGGCGAGTCGTTTGCGGGTGGTGCGGGAGCTGCGGCGCAGACGAGGGGCATCCGATTCATTCCCGGAGTGAACCTCGGCAGACTGAGCCTGGGTTTCGGGGATGACCCCGACTTCTTCCTCTGAGGACGGAGACTCACTCCCCAAGTTGGAGATCGTGAGAGACATAGCGATCAGCAGAGCCAGAAGGTAAGATAGCAATCGCATGAGCAATCATAGCAGTGTCTATGATTTTGAGAAGCGCTGAAAGAGCGGGCGGTGATGCTTGTGCAGAGCAACAGCCGCATTGACGAGCCAGAGGGAGAGAAGCGAAATTCATGCGTTTAAATAACCCGCTCAATAGAGAGGGTGCGTTTGTGGGATGGTCTGGAGAGAGAAGCATATCACGTGTGTATATGGCAGTGAAGCTCGAGTTGACTACCTGAACTAGCTCGCAGGCGTCGCTTCATTAATGGAATGTGGCAGTGGCTGCAGATTTACCAATAATTTATTGTTCTGGAGATGACAACAGGTTACACAGAAAGCACAGGGGAGGTACATTTTTTTTTTTTTTTTGTTATTTACACAGGAAAATATCATGAGAAACTTTACAATCTTTAACTAGAATGCCACTCAATAGAGTGCATATCTCCACTAAGGCCCCAAAGTCCCCTTCAATTCAATCCAGCCTAATCCTAATTCAGACACCTTGATATTGGTGTTTTTCATCAAGATCAATGCATTATTCTCAAACATGTTTACAAATGTTGAAAAATGCTCTCACAATCTTAATCTTACAATGTTATACAATGACAAAGGTCATTATACAAAAGGTGTGCCAGAGACACAGTCAGAGACACAGGGAGATGCTGGTACATAGTTAGACTTGCAGTGAGTGTATTTCTGCATTTTACACACAGTACAATTTGCTCTCATCCAACAGAAAGCTTCTCTGTTTTACTTTCAGAAGAACTATTGCTTCTTAAATGCAATTCAAAACAGCTTTAAGGTTTTTGTGTCACAGCCCACTTGACTTGCTCATAGGCGACACCTGGTGGCAGAAAGCTGTACAGCATAAATGTGAGATAATGACCATTCGAGATGCAGATTAATTATTTTAGATGCATTTTCTGTTGCTTGATTACTGATATTTTTTTTATTAAATTTAAAATTAAATTATTAGTTAAATTTTGTTTTCTTGTTTTTGTTTCAACAAATTAATTTCAACTTAATATTGGTAATTGTAATACTAGTTCAGTTCATGCAAAACTGAAATATCTTATTGGTCGGAGTTGGGGCTGCTCTAAGAAACAGTACAGCTTTATACAGCTGAAGGTAAGGTTTTATACAGAGGAAGGTCAGTGCAGCTGTAAATGGACACAACAGGAGCAGCTGTAAATGTGGCCCAGGTTCTAACAAAGCAGGGCCCCAAAATCACTGATTTAACTTAAATAGAGAAACTAATGAAGGCCGACACCCCCACCTAGTGTTAACTTAGAACACACATGTTCCTTAAATCAGGGGAGCAGAAAAAAACAAACGGGAGACTAAAACTCACATTGAAACATTTTTTATTTGTTTGTTATTTTACATGATAATACAGGATTGCACAACTCAAAAAACACAAATGCCTAAATCACCATTGATTAAATTCTGCTTAGCAGCAGGGTGTAAAATCACAAAAAAGGTCCAAGTCCATTGCAGACCAGCAAATGATCTCCATTGTATAAGTTATTGGCCTCTGTAGTTCCAATGTTGCACCCAGGTCAGCTGCCAGGATGCTCCAACCCCATCTAAGGATGATTTTGCTCTGCGGCAGCTGACCAACTGACAAACCAGGTCTGAGTGAAACTGATTTGGCAGACACTGACTGCTGCACACGAAAAATCCTTTCTTTGAGCTGGTAGCTGGTCTCTAAGGGTCATTGCAGTTCAGTTTGTTCATTTATGATAAAACAAACACAAATCAAAACATATTCAGACCCCTTCACTTTTTTCACATGTTGTTATGTTATGTGCAGCCTTATACTAAAATAATTCAAAATAATATTTCCCCCTCATCAATCTACAAAGCCAAAAAGACAATGAATACAGTACTTGTTGGTGAAAAACAGCATTAATGCATAAATTGTATTCATTATGAATGCAATCCAACATTCATGTCATGTCACTGAATTACCTGTGGGTGGTGTGGTGTTGGGGTTGTCACAGTATCAACATCACCCTCTGACTCTGACTCACCCTATGAAGATTGATTTGGCACTTCTGTAATAAGTGACAGCAAATGGACTCATATCAATACATTTACAGCAACGATGCTAACTGGTCTTTGATTTTCCCTCCCTTTAAGTAGTGTATAAAGGTATTGTTCAGGAAGACTTGATCTCAAACTTGCTGACTTTTCTTAATGTGTTGCTGTGTGCATCGTCACTTAACAATCAACTTTGTGAGGTAATTGCTCACAACTCTGCGGTTGTCACTGCCTTCCTCGTCTGAACCTGCATCTCATGAGTGATATGCGCAGAGGACAAACCCAGAGTCACAACAGTTATTAGCTGTATGGATGTGGAGAGGTGGTAAACATGCTTACAAAATAATGAATGCATTTATTGTAGCTTGTTTGAGTGGCTTGATATTGTAACATGTTGGGGAAAGCCCATGGATGTTCAGGTCCAAGGTGGGCGTGGTTGGCGTGTTGTTGTCACACCATGAGTGAGAGTGTTGGGTCGCCTAGTCATTTTGCTGAGTTGTTCAATGATCTGTGAATTAAATGGCATAGTGCTGATGTTGGAGCTTGTCAATGTTAGCTGCTGTATACGCCTTATTGCTGCTGCTCGCTACAGTGGTGTCATGAATGGGATTTCAAGCTGGCAGCATCTACGAGAGAGATGGATGAACTCATTGACCACCTGCAAGCCATCAAAGCAGTACAGCAGAAGTGGCTAAAAGAGCCGTTGTTCCTGCCGCTAGCCACCAGAGACCTACCTCATCCAGGTACAGCTGGCTGCCCACTTCAATGCCTGGTCAGCTGAAGGGTCAGCTGAAGAGACAGCAGTGCGAGTTGCCCTCGCTTTGGAAGAAAAGGCCGTTCAGGTGTTGACAGATCTTCTGCCAGAAGAGCGAAAGGGTGATCCTGCGTCGATTTGGCCGCCAAGCTCATGCAGATGGAGCCCGAGACAAGCTGCCTGGATTTAGGAGGAGGGACAGGGAGAGCCTTGGTGCCTATGCTACAGACATCTGACGTTACACATGTCTGGGGTATCCCAAATTCGACACAAGGGCCCAAGAAGCACTTGCCCTCCACGCCTTCACGCCGGGGCTGCAGTTGGAGCAACTGCGGGAACATCTCCACCTGTACGGTTCAAGGACCCTGACAGATGCCACAGTGGAAGGTGAGCAGGTTGAACATGTGTTGAACACAGGGATCATACCTTATCCATGAGACACTGGGTGAGATGGACTGATTATGGGGAAAGTGACGAAGAAGCGGGCGCTCATCACACTACTACCACAGCCCTACACCGACCATGGCGTGGAACCAGGAGGCTGCCCGGACAGTTCCTGGAAGGCTGTTACAGATGTGGGGAAATAGGCCATATTGCACACCACTGCCCGGCTTCTTCCCCACGGAGCCAATCACCTCAGCCACCCACAACAAACCATTTCCCCTTGACCACACCACAAATACGACTTGGTAGACTTGGTTGAACACATGGGCTCTACCTGAACTGCAACCTTAATGGCACCCCATGCAGAGCCCGGATGGATATGTGGTACACCATTTACCTGGTCCGCCCCAGAACCTTGCCTGGCTCAAGTGGCTTGAAACCATGGGGCTGGAAGTCCACAAAGTGGAAGATAACCACAGTCACTGGTGAACGTGCCAGGATGCAAGGAGAAAGATTTCTCAAAGTGACTGTAGCTAATCACATTGTTGACCACAATTTCTGGTTGGCCAGTACCCAAGACCCCTGCATCATCGGTCTGGATCTGTAAGCTAAGTGGGAGGCCATGGTGGATGTACCCCGGGGCCACACTTTACCTGGGTTCCCAGGCCATACAGCTCCACACCACTGGGGAAGAAGGGTGGGCCGTGTAATGTGTAGGGGAAAGTCATGCACGCTCAGGTCCAAGGTGGGCGTGGTTGGCTTGTTGTTGTCACACCGTGAGTGAGAGTGGTGGGTCGCCTAGTTTATTTTGCTGAGTTGCTCTGCACAATAAATGGCATAGCACCAACATTGGAGCTTGTCTTGGAACTTAGCTGCTGCCTACTCCTTATTGCTGCCGCTCGCTACAATACCATAGGGTACCCAAGTGTCTGGAAAAGGGAGATGTTTGAGGCCCTGAACCTGGTTTGACCAGGATGGAATTGGAGTCGCTTCACAAACAGAGCATCCTGTTATCTAAGGTAGCTTAGGGGGAAGTGGTGGATGTAAATGGGGTGTCCATTCACTATGAACTGCAGCCACAAACCTGAAGTATATCATCTGCAGTGGAAAGGCTCAAAATGCTTTGCCTGTCGTTCACATTCACTGTGTGGTGGCATTGGAGCACTCTTTTTCAGCCCTGTGTAGGCTGAAGACCTGGCTCCATAACACCATGATGCACCATTTACTGTTGTAGGCTATTTGTATCATTAGATATAGTCTATAATGGTAGTTTTTAATGAATAAAAACATTTATCTAGTGGCAGACAACAATATTAACCATTCAAACTTTGCTATCTAATTTTTCTTTCCTGCAGGACAAAATTATCAAATTGTTTTAACATGTAGTGCCTAAGAGCTGAGCTCACGTCATGAACACCAAGTCAAGGTCAAGTCGAACATTTCATCAGTGTAAGTCAAGCATGTCTCTAGTCCCTAAAATGTGTGACTCGTGGCTGACTTGAGTCAAGTCATGTTACTGGAGTCCCCCACCTCTGCTGTATATGACATCATCAATGACAAGAATGGGTAGGAATATATTATTTGAGGTAAATATAATAATATAACCAAAGTTCTATTAGTAATGCGTTGATATTACTCTGTTACTGTTAAAAGTTGTACATTGCTATTTGGGGATTGGTTTGGATTGGCAGGAGGCTACACTGAAAAAGAATTGCTTGGAGAAGCTCATTTAAAAGAAAAAAATAGGAAATATGGTGAACTGCTTCTTATGTGGCACTGTGAACTTAATCCAAAATGATTAACTATGAATGTATAGTAGTGCAGCAAAGCAACATATGGAGTCCCATATTGTTATAAACGTGACATCTGTGACAAGATCAAAATAACTCCAGTTTTTTAGGTAGATGGTGGAATTATCCATTTGTTGAATATTTTCATTTCAATTAGATTTTTTTCTGAATATGTTTTTATTATAGTTTTAATTTTCATCTTTGTGGGAAATGCATTCAAACTAAAATTTCTTGATTTAAATGATCAGAACTACTGAGTTTTTTTGGCTCAAGACTTCTGATCATATTTCATTATTAGTTTAAAGTAGATATGAGTTTGTTTTTTCTTTTCTTCTCAGGTTGAAAAAACACGATCACTGTACATAATTACAGAGAGTCTTATGGCCATTAGCGGCTCCACAACACACACACACACACACACACACACACACACACACACACACACACACACACACACACACACAGTTTACAGTTAATTTGTCTCTGGACACTGAACAGCTCTCAGTGTGAAGCCCATTATTTTTCCTAATAGATGTGTACCTCTCTTGCGAGAAAAGTTTTCACACCTGCTTTCATTAGTGTCATATCATGACAGCGCTGCAAGAAAAACAAAAAACAACTCCCACACAATGATATCATCTTCACAACAAAACATGATGCAACCTTTGCTGAAGAAACAGATGACTTGTTGAGGTAAACAAAACACTTTTGGATAAGATCATGTCCCTTGAACTTTTGTGATGCAACCTCAACACACCTAAACATGATGCAACCTTTGCTGAACCTAATATACGCACACTTTTGTTGTGACGAAAGGTGGATGTGCACAAGTGGAATAATCTCTGAGGTAGCCAAAGATTAATTGTGATTGCACCATCGTTTGACAGACATCATCATGCCCCAACTGCTAAGAGCAGGCGGCCTTCATCCTACTGGAGTCGGCACTGCTGTTTTTATCTATCAATATAGACAGGTGTTTGAAGCAGGTTTGACACTAGGGGTGAGGCACTCGGCTGGTTGCAGGTGACTAGAGAGGCTGTTAGTCATACAGTTAGTGCTGGTGTGGAGTCCTCTAGTCTGGTTAATATTACTAGTCATGGGTATAGTGCAGAATGCTAGACTGAAAGTTTAGTTTACAACATTGTGACTGTCACCTTCCCTCGCCACTCTAACTAAATCATCTTCTAAATGTAATGTAAATCACAATAATTTTGATCCCCACTTCTGACAGTGCAGAGCAAGCACCTTAAACAGACTTTCAGAATAAAATACCAAAGATAATCACTACTGCATCATGTCATCCCTACATGCATACGGAGCCAAAACATACTTTAACTAAAAGGTACCTTGTTCCAATTCATAAATTATCTACCATGAGCTCCACTGAACAGCCTGTTGCTTGAAACCCCTCCAATGAGCTTAAAACCCTCAAATTTGTATTAGATTAATATTAGATCACTGTACACTAAAGCCTCACTGATTATTTGATTACCGAGCATTAACTGGACATGATAAGTTTTTGTGAAACACGGCTAAAACCTAATACTGAATGGCAGAAAACTGCCATTAAATTAAGCTAATTCTTAGAAGAATTTATTGCAGATTTGTTTACTCATTTCAATATCCACTCCCTCTGATAGTCTAAGTAAAGCTTTTCTGGCACTTCCTGATATTTCTTGCCTCATTCAGCTTGATCATGAACCTACTCATTCCAGTGGTAACACTGTTTCAATCAGCACATCAATCCAGTGGCGTAAGTATTGGCGGTGCAATCGGTGCAGCTGCACCGGGGCCCAGACGCCGTAAGGGGCCCATGAAGGAAGGAAGGAAAAAAAAAAATAAATAAATAAAAAAACAGCTGTCCAGAATTGCCACAGCCCCTGTTTTTGTGAATGAAATAGCTGGGGGCGGGTCGGTAAGGTAACGCTGAGTGGCCTTGACGCCACGTCTCGTCACCTCTCTACTGCGTCTGCAGCTGAGCAATGTGGGCCGAGGCGATGCATGTCTCTCTCCCCAGGCTGGGAGAGTTATCATACCGTACAATACCAAATAATAGCTGGGGCGTTTATTTGTTTCAGTCACTGAACAGACCAGGCGGCAATTCGGCAATTATTGTTTAATTTCTTCCTCTCAAAAATCCGGGATGAAAATGCCACAAACTTTGCCAGCTTCTCTGACATCCTTCTGGGCAATAGTTGTCTTCTGCAAGTGAAGTTGTTGCGGCGGAGAAAATGATTCATCCAACCAGTACTCGCGGCAAACTCCTCATCTCTGCTGTCACTCACGGTGGCGTACATTTGTTTCGCCATCGCCCTGATCATTTTGCGGGACACTCTCTCGTGGCGTGCCCGTTTGCTGATAACTCATTCCCGCATATTTATCTCAGGCTCCTCGCTAGCCTTCTTCCTCCCTCCACCAGGCCGCCTGGCCCTGTTGCTGTCCCTCACGGACAGACACTGAAGCTCAGTTTGATTTTTTCGCCAATCTCTCTCCCGCTTCTGGTCGATGTGATATTGACTGACAGAAAGCAAGCACAATACGTGAAAAAGGCGAAGAAGAAAAACGTGCAGTGTCAGCCGTCACATCTTCTTCCTTGATTTAAAAAAATTATAATAATTATACCCAGTATTTATTTGCAACCAGCGGTTATTTACCAAAATATTCACCTGCACCTGGCATTTAAAGGGGATCTGCGGTTAATTGAAGCCCGGCTATTATTTGGTAATTTACGGTAGTTACCAAGGCAAGGCACAGCAGAAAAAATAAATAAATAAATATATAAGAATAAAATAAAAAATGGCCGTCCATCGGCCCATTATTGAAAAATCCCGGTACTCCTGATGGCCAGTCCACCCCCGCAATAGCAGTTCTCTCGAATGGCTGTGTGTCCAAGCGTGTGTGTGTGTGTGTGTGTGCGCGCACGAGCGTGCGGTGCGCACGAGCGTGCAGTTGTGTTTAGGCCAGGGGTGGGGGGCACAAAAAAAATATTTGCCCCGGGGCCTATCACCATGATGTTACACTACTGCATCAATCAAACTAGTGCATTGCCCGTAGGAAGCATGTATTCCTATAGAAAGGTGGGAGGTTAAGTAGCTTTTTCACAGATGGCCAAATGAGGTTTTGTTTGAAGGTGGGACGTCAGGGATATAATTGGCTGTTTTTGACTACTTTTGATTATACCATTATATTTCACCTTAAAAACTATTTACCTTGCCTTGTTTGGTGTCATTATTTTCAGCACAACCTCACATGTGTGACTGTACAGTTATTTTTGCATTTTGACATATTATATTAACACTATGGACCTAAAATAACATAAAATCAGAGTAGGAAAAAGTTAGATTTTTTACTGTGAAAACCACAAATATGTTTTTTTCATTTTAGTACAGGCATTATACGACATGACCCAACACAAATTGCAACAGAAACTCTTTCAATTGTTCTAGTCTCATGAATATGTCATTTATAACATATCAAAAGTCCTAAGGAATCCAAGTGGTGGAAAGTATTGAAAAATACTGAAATTGGGGATGCCACAATTTCCCATAACCGCCCATGTTAGAAAATAGATTTATGCATGTCTTCTTGACTGATGTCCACACAAAGGGTTCAATACTGTCCACTATCAACCAGAAACTGTGTTTTAGCTTTCATAAGTGGGTATCTCTATGGAACCTTTGATTCTTATCAACTGTAACTGTCAGGTAAATTTACTATGGCCCACACAAGTATTATCTCTTTTACCTCAGAACATTTTTGATGCCATCAAATTGATATATTTCAACAACATATTTGCACATTCATGATTATTGTGTGAAAGAGTATGTTACTATTATCATGTACCATCAAATTAGCCTACTTTATAGTTAGCTAACAGTAGCTAGCTAACATTACTGTAGCAAGCTAACTGTATATGGTTGTGTTGTTGACAATCGTTTAGCTTGATGTGCGTAACAGAAGAGACAGACTCTTAATTATTGGCCAGTCTAGCCCAAAAAACCAAAAAAATGCAAAAGAAATGTCTCATAGTTTTAATTGGTCCTGATACCCTCCTGAATCATATACTAAAAGTCTACTGCTGTAGATGGAGTTTAACATATTTTTTTTTTAGATTAAAGGCCAAAGTTGTGCCCAACACTCAAAGTAAATTGAGTAGAATACGGGAACATTTTCAATTAATAGCTATCACTATGAAACTTCTCCAGCTGATTAGTGACATCATACCAAAGAAAAAATGTATTGCAAGCTTTTGAGATTTTTTGTTTATATGCAAATTGGGCCTTAATTTGCCATAATTTGCATAAATTACAAAACACAACATTTGAAAATCAGATGAAGCCAGATTAAAAAATATTGTTTCATTATGTTGATTTAATACAAAATGACAAAACTGAAGAAGGGACTGTGTCCGTTTCTCTATCATCCCATACATTAGAACATAATATTTAGAGTCATCAAAAAATCTATTTCCGCCATGTTTTTAGTATAAAATGCAGAAAATATCAGGCTATTGAAAATATATCAACAGAACTCCTCCCTAATCAAACACAAAATATAGATAGGAAGAAATCTGTAAAGAATAGTTTCTGTAGGTGTTACTGAAGTGGAGATTTCTCCTCCACAGTGTAGCAAGTTTCCCATCCATTCTTGAACTTGATGGTAAACTCTGAATATAACACAGCTGATCAAGATGTTGGTGGCAAGTTGCGAGGATGGATAGCCATTTTACTGTCAGTCACCTTACTATAAAAACGTTTCAGTCTGAGGTCATTGAGAGAATCTGCTTCTTTGCCTTTGTAGATGTGTATCATTGCTTTCCCCCCTGCAGCAGCAATCTCCTCTTTAGTAGTAGATTGTTTGTGAAAAATGCTGGCCTGTAGTCTGAATGTGTCACTTTCTTGAACCAGATGCAGAGATACCCCTTTCCCAACTCCAAACACTCTGGATGTTGTATCACAACCAAGTATAGCATGTGCGATAAAATGTTGCTGCTCACATCATCACTCAATACATCTCTTGCACTCCCTATGTTCAAAAACCTGCAACTCAATGACCTCAGACTGAAAAGTTTTTATAGTTAGGTGGCTGACAGCAAAATGGCTATCCACCCTTGCAACTTGCCACCAACATCTCATTCTGCTATGTTTCATAGCTTCAGAGTAAGGGTGTCACGATATCGATCGAAATAAAGTCACAATCTCGAACTTCGAATTAAAAAATGGAATCGTCGATGCTGCCACGCCCCATGTCACGTCCGGTCGGCTTACCAAGCGATAAAAAAACACGTGTTGAAGTGCTGCGAGTCAACCTCCTCTAACTTAGCTACTAGCTAAGCCAGTAGCTATTAGCTACAGCCAGTCAAACGACAGCATGGTGTTACACCAGGGTCCAGTTCTATTCGGCTCACGGACCGTGGTGGGGAAGCACGGGGAGATGATTTCCTCCAGGGCCGAAGTTTGTGTTTACCTTCGGGGTGAACCACTTTCACGTGTGAAGCTGGTCGGGAAATAATACCAGGGAGCTTTGCTGTATCTGGAGGAGCCGTGGCCTTTATTCACAGCCAGACTGCAAACTATACTGTTCACTTTATTGCTGTTGCTACTCCTGCTTTTGCTTCTCTTTCCTCTCCCATTCATTCACTGTCCGCACGTACACACCCTCCCTCACTCTTGCTCGCCCACTCACACCTTACACACCTTATGCACACACACAGCACGTGCTGCCCTGTTACTGAAAGGGGCTACGCCACTCTTGCAACTATGGCAATTGCAGATGCAGGAGACCCATCGACAGAACTTGAACCCGCTCCCCTTTCACTGAAGTTAATAAATGTTTTAAATTTGACCATGTGGTGTGGTACATTGCAAACAAAGGTCAGATATTATATTGCATAAAAGTCTAGACTAAAAATGGCATAGCAACCTGTGTGTTAAAAGAAATAAATGTAAAAATCGAGAATCAAATCGAACCGTGACCTTAGAATCGAAAATGTAATCGAATCGAGGATTTGGAGAATTGTGACACCTCTATTCCGGGTGTACCATCAAGTTCAAGAATGGATGGGAAACTTGCTACCACCAGAGGAATGGGGCTGGACGATCCAAGACTCATGCCTCATTCCTGTCCATACTGACCAGGACCCTGCACCTCAATCTTTGTTCGAGCTTGTGCGCTGCAAGTGCAAGTCTGGTTGCTGCACAATGCGCTGCAAGTGCCGTCGTCAAGGCCTCGACTAAACCCTAGCTTGCAGAGTGCAGAGGCGTATGTGCAAATATGTCGGCAAACTTGGATGAGAACGAGAACATGGATTGAACTTTTTTTGTTGTTGCCACAGAGTCAAATCTATAAGTGTTATGGCCTACCTCCTATTTTGTATATTCAAGTGCCTACTGGGCTTTCCCTTCTACATCTGTCTCTTTAGTTGTGGTTTTGGCTACGTATTGTGTATTTATAGATTTCACTATCAATGACTTGTCTGTTAATAGTGGTTTCCTCTGAAAAATGTATTCCCTTTTACTATAATCTTTAAAGGATGTTTTCTCAAAATTAGGTTTTCGTACACTGTGGAGGAGACATCTTAACTTCAGATTTCTTCCTGTCTATATTTTGTGTTTGATTAGGGAGGAGTTCTGTTGATAGATTTTTTGATGACTCTAAATAGTATTTTCTAATGTATGGGATGATAGAGAAACATAGACACAGTCCCTTCTTCAATATTGTCTTTTTGTATTAAGACAACATAATGAAACAATCATTTTTAATCATCATCTGATTTTCAAATTTTGTGTTTTGTAATATATGCAAATTATGATACATTTTATGAAGAAAGGCCTAATTTGCACAAAAAATCTCAAAAGCTTGCAATACATTTTTTCTTTGGTATGATGTCACTAATCAGCTGGAGAAGTTTCATAGTGATAGCTAGTAATTGAAAATGTTCCCCTATTCTACTCAATTTACTTTGAGTGTTGGGCACAACTTTGGCCTTTAATCTTGAAAAAAAATATGTTCCACTCCATCTACAGCAGTAGACTTTTAGTATATGATTCAGGAGGATATCAGGACCAATTAAAACTGAGACATTTCTTTTGCACATTTTTTGTTTTTTTGGGCTCGACTGACTGGCCTATAATATGGCCACTGTAAAGGATCGGAGTGTGCAAATTCATCTCAGGCTGCAGGTGATGATGATGATGATGATGAAGATGATGGAGATGAGCCAGACAACTTAGACTTATGATGACCAGCGATGTTAAAGTCAAGTTCAAGTTAACATGTTTAATGTGAAACATGTTAACTTGAAGCTGATGTTCATCAGTGCCAACATTTATGTTGTGCCAATTTGGAAGTATTTTGAAATTAATATAAAAGTGCAATTTTAAGTTATATTTAAATAATTTTCTTTTAAATGTATGTTAATCAATCAATAAATTAATAAAACATTTATATGGATTAGTGCAAAATGATGTACAAGTATATAGTTCAAAGTGATGTTACTTTAAAATATTATTTTCGGAAGCAAAAAAGTGGTACATGGGTATGGTTAAGAAACACCTTTGAAAAATATTTTCCACCACTTGGATTTCTTAGGACTTTTTATATGTTATAGAGGAGACTTTTATGAGTAATAAACATTTATCAGATATTCTGTTGCAATTTGTGTGAGGTTTGCCCCTTTTTTCTCATAAATTGCCTGTACTATTTTGACATATTATATTAACACTATGGACCTAAAATCAGAAAAAAAACATAAAATCTGAGTAGGAAAAAGTTAGATTTTAACTGTGAAAACCACAAATATGTTTAACGAACCATTTTTATTACTTATAATGCAAATATAAATTGTTGTTTGCTAAATTTGTGCGTGAGTTTTTAAAATTTACAAAGTTATATGTAACTATTTACATTTAAATGCAGGCAATGCCCCAGGCTCAGGCATGAAGATCTGCACTGCCTGCTCAACATTCAGCTGTCTCCTCATTTTGACTCACAACGCAAAAAAACGCGCTCTGGTGCGCACGTGGCTATGGTGTGCAGTGATTGGCTCTGGTGCTCACGTGGCTATGGTGACTATGGTTGACAATGCTAGCGGAATTCATGAAGCATTTATGAAATAATTTATTAACGGTATCATTTCAGTCCAAACAAATGCGACGTTGCACACCCTTAAACCACGCAGCAGCCATATTGTAAATCTCAGGTCAGTCTGATCCTTATCCGCAGAGATATTTGAGGCACACACACACAGACAGACACACAGACAGACAGAGATTCCTTGCTTTTATAGAGAGATAAGTAGATCGCTTTTTACCACCTGTGCAACATTGCTCAAATTAGGATTTTCCTGTCCAAGTATGACGCAGAGATCCTAATTAATGCCTTTGTTTTTATCTAGGTTGGACTATGCCTTATTTAACACATATAAGAAAATTTGATCATATTACACCAATCCTGTCCTCACTCCATTAGCTTCCAATTTTTATAAGCAGACTTTAAGGTGCTGCTAAAGACATACGAAACTGTACAAGGTCTTGCCCCTTCGTACATGTCAGATTTTATTATATCATATATTTCAACTTGTGCATTACACTCTCAAAATTCAGGGCTCCTCACCGTTCCGGGGTTAAGAAGAAGTCAGCTGGCTGCAGGGCTTTTTCCTATTGTGCCCTCTTACCCTAGAACAACCTCTTAGCTGACATCAGACAATCTGGCTCTATTGATGCCTTTAAATCTACACTCAAATCTAACTTCATGGACTTAGCTGTCAAAGTTAACGCCGTTAATTTCTTTTACGCGCGATTAACGCTTGGTATTAAAAAAAAAAAGAAACGCGCATTGTTTGATTTGCGGCTGTCGATGGCACCTGTAGTCTAGATCCAGAGGGCGGCAGAAGAATAAAAAAGGGAATCAGAAGAAGAAGAAGCAGGGTTGGCGTTCGGGAAAAACACGGTGGACTGAAAAGCGAAAGCGAAAGGAAATGGAGAAAGGACTTATGAACAGCAAATTCACTTTCAAAACACTGCCAGATGGTTAGGTTGATAGGACAAAAGTTATCTGCATATACTGTCGACATGAAATGAGTTACCATTGAAGTACGTTGAGTCTCAAATATAATTTGCGTGCCAAACACATGGCAGATGCAGAGAGCCCACCGCCCCCCCTCGCCAAAAGCAGACATCATCATGTTTTGATCTCATTTAGGGTGAGGGGATATTTTTTGAGCCTTTTATTTTCCTGCATGATTTGAAGTGTTGAATAAACATTTTCATAAAGCAAGCATATTTGCCTAACCCTAACCCTTTCTTATGTTGTTAAAAGTATTAAGAACATGAAAAAAATACATTAAGGTACATTTAGAACAGAAAGAAATATGCCAAAAAAATTGCAATTAATTTGCGATTAATTGCAAGTTGACTATGGACAAAATGCAATTAATCGCAGTTTAAAAAATTAATCGTTTGACAGCCCTAGTAGGTACACAATACAGAAAAAAACATGATGTGAGGGAGGAGGGACATTAGTCTCCATGTAAACCACAAGCTGTAGTGTGAAGAAAGTCATAAAAGAGCTCTGCGACATGTTCTGGACAGAGAGCTGCTGGAACTCAGCAGAGCTTCTCCTCTTTGGTGATGGGGTCATTTGATGGAACAGAACTCTGCTTTCCACAGCTAAACTCATCCTGCAAGAAACCTACACATCCTCGCACTGAAGCCATGCTCATTTATGTTCTTCTTTCCTCCATTTCTCTGATCACCGTGGCTCTAAATCTGCTGGTCATCATCTCCATCTCCCACTACAGGCAGATATAATCATCTAAAGTTTTTTTTTCATAAATATACCAACTTCACCCATAGGGAGAAATTGTTTTATTCTGATATAGTTATGACACTCACACTATACCATCTCTGCTATCTCTCACACACACAGCTATTTTGTCTCTGTTTTGATGATAATTTACAGTGTGTAATGTCTTCATTGCCATTGCCCCTTTTCATATAGACACATTGCTGCATTACTACATTTAAAGAACTAATTAAATCATTTGTTATGACTTTGTGGCTACAATATGTAAAGTGATGATATTCTCCCTCTCCAGGCAGCTCCACACCCCCACCAACCTCCTCCTCCTTTCTCTGGCTGTCTCAGACCTCCTTGTGGGCCTCGTGCTCATGCCGGTTGAAATCATCTACATAGAGACCTGCTGGTTTCTTGGTGACATTCTGTGCACTCTGTATTACGTTGTGGACTATATCATTACCTCTGCCTCAGTAGCCAACATGGTGCTCATATCAATTGACCGCTATATAGCTATTTGTGAGCCTCTGCATTACCCCAACAAAGTCACTAAAAGAAGAGCACAGACATGTGTTTGTTTGAGTTGGGTTTGTTCTGTTCTCTTCAGGATTCTCCTTTTACATGATCACCTGGAAAAACCAGGAAGATCTAACTCCTGTTTTGGAGAGTGTGTGGTTGTAATCAATTACATAGCAGGGATTATTGACCTTATTTTCACCTTTATTATGCCCATTTCCATCATTATAATTCTGTATATGAGAGTATTTGTGGTGGCTGTGTCTCAGGCACGTGCCATGCGGTCTCATATTGCATCTGTAACAATCCAACGTTCAGGGACAGTAACTGTGAAGAAAACAGAGATGAAAGCTGCAAGGACTCTTGGTATTGTCCTAGTTGTGTTTTTGTTGTGTTTCTGTCCATACTATTCCCCCAGTCTGGTAGGCGAAGATACATCAGTTGATGCTTCATCTATACCCTTTGAAATCTGGCTTGCACATTTTAACTCCTGTTTGAACCCTGTCATATACGCCTTATTCTACCCCTGGTTCAGAAAAGCAATTCGACACATTCTGACACTTAAGATACTAAAGCCTGGCTCACGTGATGTTACAATACTATGATGACATGCAAGTGTTTTCAAACTAAGATGTTTTTTAATGGGAGGGGAATGATAATCATTGTGCTGTTCTTCAACTAATAATATGCCTATGAATGTAACATTTCTGTTTCTCTTTAATTGTATACTGTGTATAATGTATATACATTAAACTCATGATCAATGTTGGAATCTTCTAGTCAGTTTTCATCATGGACATACATACAGAGATAAACACTGACATTCGTGTGTAAAACCTAAACAGTTCACGTGGCTTGTGATTAAGATACTTCAGTAATAATCATTCAAGCATAAACATATTCATGTTCAAACAGAATACCCAATGTGAAAAAAGCATGCATTTATCCTTTCAATTATTGTATATTTTCTGTTTAAAAACAAAATCTAGTGCTTTGGTTTCATAGTCTCTTTAGTTTCATCTAAGGCCCCACCGTCAGTGTGCAGGGGCCTAATTTTTCTTTAAAATCATGATAGTTGTGCTGTTTAGATATTGTTTGGAATTGTTTTACCCAGGTAGTAAAATATGGGTGATATTGTCCTACTACTCACAATGTGTAGGCTTTCCACGACTAAAGAGAAGAATTATGTACAATTTTGTGATAAAATTAAATTAATGTGACTCATCACGGTTGGCAAAGAATATAGATGTTCTTGAAACCTTGATAATTCATGAACATTATTTATCTGTGGAACTGTATGCATAATGTGTAATACTTCTATACTTTATACTTATCTTTTGCAAGGAAATACTTTTCTAATATATTTCTATACTCATAAGCCCACTTGTCAATATCATACTACCAAAATCTGCACATCTTGAAACAAAATAAAAAATCGGGAAAACAAACTTTAACATGACGGTATTGATTATTTACTTATATCAAGAAATGTTCTTATTTGTACAGTAAATGGGCAAGCTGCATGCTGTGAGAAAGAATTCCTTACTACGATTTATCATGTCTTCTCCAGTCTGGGTTGGATTTCCCAAGGGCCCAATACAGGGAAAATATCCGGTTAGATTTCATCTTACAATAATTTGTCCACTGATGCCACTTGCTGAGTGCCCTCTAGACCTAGTCCAACCAAATGTCCTTCTTCAGTCTTTGGTCATTAATTTAAGTTTTGTTTTTCTCAACACTGGCTGTTTTTATTGTGGTTTGGTTGTATTTGTAGTGGACTGTTTCTCCTGCTGCTACATCAAAGTATGCCATTAAAAGTGCTGGTTTTATTGAATTTGTAGCCAAGTGTAACTCGCTCTGCTGCTACACCGTTAATTTAGATTTACATAATCACTGGCACCATGACTGGATAGGGAGTGTAGCTGAGTGTGATTCAATCTACTGCTGCAGCCCTGGCCTTATTGCGTTATATCTGCTGGATTATTTAGATCTGAGTGAGTTCTAGCTGAGTGAATCTCGCTCTACTGCTACAATGCTAGTCCTACTAGCACGCCCCATGTACTGAGGTGTGTTAATCTTAATAATGTCTGTGTAAGTAGGAACAGGATTTTTCCCAACCACCTGTTAGATGATATTACCTTACAGGCTTTGCCCCTCTCTGATTTCTGGCAATAACCTCGTCTTGGAATTGCAAATTATGCTGTCTGTTAGATTTCCATCTAGTTTAGACAGTAGGATTGCTTAGGCTGATGTACCTTCTTCAGGAATGCCTGCATTTACCCCCCATTCAGGCTCTTAACACCACAGACATATGCTTGGTCATGCCTCCAATCCCCAAAAAAGAAAGTACGATGAACCACTGGCATTTAAAGTGGACTCTTTGGCCTCTGAGCTTGCCCAGATTATAGCCCTTCTTCTCAATTTACAGCTTGGCAGCCATTCTGCCACAGCTGTTACTTAAGTTTCAAAGGTCCCACTCAAGGCTGTGGATGTGGGCGATCCCCTAGTCTCCGTACCCTCTACTGTTAGCCACATGATGAGGATCCACTGTCTAATGCAGCTTCAGGGAATCTTTTCTCTGATATAGGCCAGTGACAGGCTCTCATTGGTCAGAAGCAGAGTCCTTAAAGGATGTTGAGGCTGGCTTTTCCATGGTAAAGCATGCGATTCAGCAGTCCATATCACAGCTTGGTCTGGATGCTGCCCCTGCTAAGGCGCCTTCAGGGTTCTACCCTCAGCACCATACATTGATGAACTCCAGAGGTACGGACTGGATCAGATGTCTGCTATTAATGCCTACATTGCTTTTCTGATCTGTATTTCCAAATGAGGCACTTATAGAGGATGTGGACCAGTGTAGAATCACTGATGACCTCCTAACCAAGAGCTATGATATAGTGGCTCGGATTGGACATGTCAGGATCTCCTTCCCACCTTGTTGTAACCCTGTCACAGTCTCTCCAGACTGCTGATCTTGATGCCCCAACACAGAGTCTGAGTGATGCTTCATACCTGCTTTCACTTTCATGACCAGAGAGATTGGTAGAATGATGTTGCGTGGCTTGTCCAGTCTGTCTGTCAGAGGGGTGTAGGAAGATGCTTCATAAGCTGCCTGTCATCCCAGGCCAGATGTTTGGTTCTGTAGCCCAACAAGCTTTGGAGGGCTTGGCTGGTGTAGGGACCGGCATGTGGGCCTTTAACCCTGGTGTAGTTGTTCTGTGCCTGTATTGCTAATTCTTTTGATGATGTTACTCAATAAGGGGCTCTCTGTCTCTGCGATATAACAATACCCATGTGCAAAATATTTTATGTATGACACCGAGCCAATTGCAATGAAAGTTCATTCTCATCTGCACTGTAAGGTATAAATTTGAAATGACAAATATAGAAGAATCGAAGAAGAGTTACATATGTAATTAAAACTGCAAGCAGTGATGAACGGGCCCTCGCAGTCCCCGCACGTCGGGCTGCAGTGTGTCGGACTGCGCGCTCACCTGTTACAAGCATGTCATGATGGGGAGAAAACAAGCAGTGAATGTCATGTCAATCGGATGATGTTTGTCTGACTTCCTGTGTCCAGTGGGTGGCGCTATGGATATGACACAGTACTGATGCACAGATCTATTCAGGGCGACTCCCTCTAGATTTCTGAGAGATTTGGCTGAGATAGGAAATTGTATGAAGAAGTTATTAGGACTCGATGCTGACAAAGGATTTTTATGGCGGGCACCGCCATGGCCAGAAGGTATGACATAGGACAAAGATTTTCCTAGCATGTCTTTTGCATGGTCCGAGGAGTATACTGACTGACTGTGAAGACTGTGCTGTCCAATCTGTAGGAGAAAGAAGTGAAAGCATGATGTATGGCAATACAGCCAATGCAGCCAAATTCAAAATGGCAGACTTTAAATGAATGTGTAGATGTATTCAGGGCGAGACTGTCTACATTTATGAGGAATTTTGTGGAGATGGGGCATTGTATGTGGAAGTTATAAGGACTTGATGCTTGACAGCAAAGGGAAAAAATGGCGTCCGCCGTCATGCCCACCAGGTATGACACAGCTAAATGATTTCCATAACTTTTGTTCTTCAAGGCATGAAGATGATACTGAGTGAATGTGAAGACTGTGGTGTTTAAGCATGAGGACAAGATAGTTTTCAGAATAGGCTTGAATTTGTCAAAAATGCCGCCACACATCAAAATGGCTGACTTCCTGTTGGACTGAGAGTATGGGTCCAAATGGGTTTTTTGTGCATCTGGTCATGTTGTATGTGTGTACCAAATTTTGTCCGTGTATGTGCAGGTAGGAGGCAGGGCATCACAACACAGATCTTTTCAGGGCGACTCCCCCTGCATGCCTGAGAGATTTGACCGAGATAGGAAATTGTATGAAGAAGTTATGAGGACTTGATGCTTTACGGCGAAGGATTTGAATTGACCACTCCACTGCGGCCAGCAGGTATGACGTAGCATAAAGATTTCCATAACTTTTCATCTTCAGGGTCCGAAGATGATACTGAGTAACTGTGAAGTCACTGGTGTTACATCTGTAGGAGGAGATAATTTAAGTACGAAGATTGGCAATATTTAAAAATGGCGGCCAAAATCAAAATGGCCGACTAAATATTGATGCAGAGATTTATTCGGGGAGACAGCCTCTACATTTATGAGCAGTTTGGTGTGGATAGGAAATTGTATGTTAAAGTTATAAATCCTTGATGCTTGACGGCGAGGGGAAAAAATGGTTTCCACCGTCCCGCCCACTAAAGTATGACACAGCTGAAAGATTTTAATAACTTTTGTTCTTCAAGGCATGAAGATGATAATTGAGTTAATGTGAAGACTGTGGTGTTTAAGCTCTAGGACAAGATAGTTTTCAAAGTAGGCATGAATTGGACAAAAATGCCGCCACACATCAAAATGGCTGACTTCCTGTTGGACTGAGAGTATGGGCCCCCGAGACTTTTTTGTGTGTCTGCTCATGATGAATCTGCGTACCGAATTTCGTTCGTCTACGCGCATGTAGAAGGCAAATAAAAGAACATTAGGGGGCGCTACAGAGCCCGCAGGTTACGACCACGCCTAGTGACAATGCAGGAACGTAATTTTCGCCAGATGTGACGTATATTCCAAATTTGGTGAGTTTTTAGGTATGTTCAGGCATCCAAAACTGCAGTCAAACTTGGAGAAGAAAATTTCTTTCCTTCCAATTACAATTCACAATGTTCACTCATGATGGACTAATATGGACACATGTGCAGACACACATGTAATCTGTATGTACTGTCTAGAGCTTGAATTCAGCTCTGTATGCTACTGCTGTAATATGTTTTGTCAAAGGTCATAACAAAAGAAATTGTTAGGTAAAAAAAAAAAAAAAAAAAAAAAAAAAAAAGAAAAGAAAATGTAAAATGCAAAAGACAAGAAAAGATCAGGATGAAGATTTTATCCTGTGGGTAATGGGGGCGGGACTTGATAAGCTTTGGCTTCTCCCGCTTTTCCCTTTCGGCCATGTGTGTTGTATTATTTGAACAATGATGAAATGTGATGTTTATGAATTGACATGCCCGAAATAAACAACATAAATAAATAAATAAATAAAACAATAGGGACCTCGCAGGTCTACCTGCTCGGGCCCTAACTAAGGTTCTATGAATTGTGGATGACCACCAGTTCATGTTAACTTGGTGTCTTGACGAGAAGATTCTGTAGGAGACGACTGCTGGCTACCAGGTCGCTGTATCAAGTTGCTTGCGTTACCCTGGTCACACGTGGCTTTGTCGGTACTATGTCTTGACCTCCTGCGCATGTCAGCGATATCCAGGTATTACATACCGTCTCTTGCGGTCAGGAATCCATAGAACCTTAGCTACATAATAACTCTTGTTGCGTGCCATTAACTAATATCTAAGGAGCATACTGGTGTTTTTCTATGCTGAATTCTAAACAGCTGATGGCTGTATGTAGGGTCACCTTTAGGAGGAGCAAGAGGCCAGAAAGGCAGTATGTGGTCACCTTGTCTCTTTGTTTGTTTGCTTTTTATATATTGTTTTCTGCTACATTTGACTATGTTCAGAAGTGTTGGGATCTAGAGTATGACATAATTGTCTTTGACCTTCTAAATACATTGAATGTGCATGGGAAGTGACAAATGATAGATATAAATAAGACTTATGACAAAGAGCCCTGATCAGAAAGCTGCCAGAATTGTGCAGCCCCTCTCTCACACTCTTTCTGATAAAGAAGGCCATGGAAGAAGATGAACTCTGCTTTCCCAAACTCAACACCTCCTGCAGGAAGATCAAACGCCCTAACTTGGAGGCAACTCTCATATACAATCTGCTGTCCTGCATCACTCTGCTAACTGTAGTTCTTAACCTGCTGGTTATCATCTCTATCTACCACTTCAGGCAGAGATAAACTTTTCTGAATGGCCTATGAACTGTTTTTTGATTGCAGATTACAGCTAGACAGCACCATGTTAGTTATTACTCTGTTGAATAAAAAGTAGATTTTGCAGTAGTTTTTTCAGCATTTGCCTCTTCTGTTTTATTCTTTTTTAACATTGCTACATGGTGTATGTACCATTTTTACATAAAAAGCTAATTGTAACTATGATGCTGATTTTGAGATGGCTAGGAATAATGTGAAATGATTACAAATGTTTCAAAACACTTCAGGTTGCTCCACAAACCTTTGCCTATCCTGTCCGTATTTGTTATATGTAGATTATTTTACATCTGCAAAACACTTAACAGTTAATACTTCTAGAATCGCAACTTCTAAAGGCACATATTTCTACACCTTCTGCATGTAACAATTTGTTCAGTGTTGATATTTTCCCGTTTCAGGCAGCTCCACACCACCACCAACCTCCTCGTCCTCTCCCTAGCTGTCTCAGACTTCATTGTCGGTTTCCTGCAGATGCCAGTTGAAATCCTGCTCTTCCAAGGCTGTTGGATCCTGGGCGACTTCGTATGTGTTGTGAATTCCTTTTTAGCTTGCCTTATTATAAGCGCTTCAATAGGAAACATGGTGCTCATATCAGTTGACTGCTATGTTGCTATCTGTGAACCCATGTTTTACTCCACCAAAGTTACTCTGAAAAGAGTCCAACTGTGCATTTGTCTGTGTTGGATATTCTCTGCTTTCCACAGTAGTTGGTTTCTGAGGGATTTCTTGAAACAACCAGGCAGATATAGTTCTTGTTACGGAGAGTGTGTAGTTCTAATTAATTATGTTGAAGGAGCTTTTGACTTTGTTGTAACCTTTGTTGGCCCCTTTAGCATCATCATAGTTCTGTATATGAGAGTGTTTATGGTGGCTGTGTCCCAGGCTCGTGCCATGCGCACTCAAAATGCAGTTGTCTTACTCCAGCATTCAAGGACAATAACTGCTAAGAAATCGGAGATGAAAGCAGCCAGGACTCTTGGTATTGTTGTAGTTGTTTTTCTTCTGTGCTCATGTCCGTATTACTTTTTAACTGTTGTAGCTGAGAACACCACATTAGAAGCATCTTCTACAGCTAGTGTTATCTGGCTGCTGTATTTGAACTCCAGTCTAAACCCTGCGATCTATGCCTTTTTCTACCCCTGGTTCAGAAAATCAGTTAAACGCATTGTTACACTTCAGACACTTAAGCCTGGCTCATCTGATGCCAACATAATGTAAAGAAAGATGGATTGACCAAAAACATTCTCTCTGTAAAAGGGAATTTATTTTTCCTTCTGTTGTCAGTTCACTGAATTTATACATTTTTTGTCAGAACATTTTACGATAACATGGAGAAAATGACTATATGTGAACATATTCCATACATTGGTCTAGGTCATTTCATTCTTCATTTTCATTAGACTGCTGTTTGTTCCGTGCTTCACTTATCCCATCAGAGCGCCTGAAACAGGAAATATTGTTGTTGTTTTGAGGAAACCTTGTGAATTCTTTTTCATTGCAACACAAAGACTTGTACCCTACAGGAACGATAACCAGACACTGGCTCTGATTTAGGGGCTGGTTTCAGGGTATAGGAGGGACAGTCACTATATTTCACCACTGGCACCTTTTTTATGTCAAGTGAAACACAGTTATATAGTGTCTTGCTTTTGCTCATTGAGAAACTTGATTTGTTATGTGACATAAAAATAAATATAAATAGTTTTTCTGATTTTTTTATGAATCAAACTGAAAAATATAATAAGGTTTCTAGATTGTCAATAAAATACTGGATCAATACTAGGGGTGGGAATTGATAAGTTTTTATCAATATCGATGCCATTGTCGATTCTGCCTATCAATTCAATTCCTTATCAATTCTCATATCGATTCCTGAGTAGGTCATTGAGCGGCAAAAAGGAGTTCTACACAGTCTTCTGCACCAAAAGCTACCATTTTATTTTTTCCCCAAATTATGTTTGCACAAGACTGTGAACATGAACTCATTCAACTCAAACATACAACAAAAAACTGTGCATGCTGCTTGCAGTTGCAAGGCCACCGTGCGCTAATGCAGGATATTTAATGTCAACGTTGTCAATGGAGGTCCCAGTGGAGCTTGTTTGACCAGCAGCAACGCAGGCGCCCTAACACGATATTACAGCATTATTAATATATTTAATTTATATAGCGCCTTTTAGGGTACCCAGGGACACTTAACAAAGTGAAACAAACAAAACAAACAAATTGAGCGCCTGTCAGTCCGCACGGAGGGAATAGCACCGTTCTTATAAACAGATTTGAGTCTGGAGGTCCCGTCCAACATCGCAGCTGCCGGGGGGGAGCACAGCAGCAGAGGAGAGTGATAAAGGAGCCAGGTGAATAACCCCGAGGTAGTGGTGGAGGGAGGACAAACGGAGCAACGATGGACAGCCTACAGAGTATTGAGTACATCGGTTTGAAAGTTAGCGTTGCTAGGCTAACAGCTGATCGACGAGGCTAACAGCTGATGGCGGGGCTAACAGCTGATCAGGGGAGAAAGGTGAGTCCATGGTGACAATTGTTCAGGTGTGCAGCCTTCAAAGTTAGTAGCACAGTCCCAGAGCTTGTAGGGACAGCTTGGCTTTCCATCTCTCCAAAAAAAAGCAGTTTTGCTACGAATTGAGAAGCGGCGATTTTTTAGTAGCGTCCTCTCGCATCCAGGTTGATTGCACTGATTACACACAGCAGAATAGATCGCTTCTTCTTCTCCATGATGCTGCCTCGCGGTTTAAGGTCTGAGTCGTCAGGGAGTGTGATGCAAATGTACCGCGACGCAAAATTTCCTCGTGCAGGCAGGGAAATGAGTGAAATCGTTAAGAAGAATTGATAACGCCGGAGGCTACAATTCCGATGGAATTGGTCAGTCGGAACCGGTTCTGGGTCGGAACCGGTTCTCGATTCCCACCCCTAATCAATACACAAGTTAGTATGAGTTGCAGTAAGAATACAATTTATATTTCTAATCTTTAATCTTAACAATAAAGAATCATAGTATTAGCTTTCCCTTTACAACTTCATGGTTATCAGTTTAACAAGTTGTAGCATAGTATAACTGTGCATATTTTGGTTCATAAAAAAACTTGGTAACACAATAAGACAGGTTACCCAAATAAGAGGTTAAGTAGTCAGTGAGGAGCAGGTAAGAAATGAATCAGGAATGACTATAGTTAATAAGTCAGTAATGAGTAATTCATCAATAATTGAGTTGAGGAACATTTAGGAGATAATGTCGAAGTAAAGCAGAACATCGTTCTGAGTAATCACTCAATGCAGACTCATTAGTTGCTAATTACTAAATTATTGTTACTGATATGATACGGGTTCAAAGCAGACAACTATTTTAAGGCGTCAACATCACGAATGATAATCAAAAAATTACTTGAAGGTGAATAATAGCGTATATGTGATGTGACTGCAATGATTCAAATACATACTGTTTCTGGTCATGAGAAACTATTCAGTGACTACTGCATTGTATCAATTTATATGAAGGTGCACAAAAAGAACTAACTAATTATTAAGTAATGAGCAACTAATGAGTATTTTGGGTAGCTACTCAATATGATATTTCACTTTCTTGAGGATACAAAAAAGAGAAACTAATGATTCAGTAATTAGGAATTCTTGAGTTGTTAGTTCACGTCACTTAGCAGTTGGTTAGTTGTTAAAGTACAACTTATGAAGAAACTTGTGTTGACACCTCACCACATGGTCCTGACAATGGAGGGCCTGCATTCAAACAAAGGAAGGTGTGCCTTCAGTGGTCGAGTAAGTCACCAGATTCTAAACTCTTTTCTACCACTGGATGACACTGAACCTGAAAGCACTGCACTTCTGGCGCAACAACCATGATATCTGCAGTGTTTAAGTACAGCTGCATGTCCACAACTCATGGCAGACTAGTGATGGGAACAGCAGTTCTTTTTACTGTACTGAATCTCTAGAATCCATTCATTAAAATGATTCGTTCAAAAGATTCGTTCACTGAAATGTTCAGTGCTCTCCAACTCCCTGAACTGATAAACAGCCAAACAATCTGTAATTCAGTTCATGATTCAGCCCTGAGGTTCACGTTCACTTACTGAGGGACGGTGCATTCACTGACTAATAGTACACAATCATTCGCAGGAAACGCAGCGCTGCTTTGAGTGGTATACATGCACTAAAATTATTACACAGTGAACGTGTCCTCTGTGCACAGTAAAATCACTAAACATGATGCTACACGGATGTTAGCAACACAGCGCTAATTTTAGCAGTACGGTTACTGAACGTGTATCAACTCCTCTGCCCTGAGTGAGTGAGTGACACAGCGCTACTTTCAGCACAGTACGTGAACGAGAATCACGCCCTCAGCGACGCGAATCATGAGTGACTGACAGCACGAACGTGATTCACGTCCTCAGCAGGTCGTTCAATGAACGAACTGCTCACTCATGAGTCGTTTCGCTGAGAATCACGGTCGCGAACGTAAGTGACTTTTACTGTGCAGTAAAATCACTTGACATGATGCTACACGGATGTTAGCAACACAGCGCTAATTTTGGCAGTACGGTTACTGAACGTGAATCAACTCCTTTGCCCTGAGTGAGTGAGTGAGTGACACAGCGCCACTTTCAGCAAAGTAGGAATGAGAATCACATCCTCAGCGACAGCTCTCTGTGTGCAGTAGGTTCGCAAATCATGAACAAATCACAACGCAAACGTGAATCACGTCCTCATAGTTCTCTGTGTGAGTGAGTCGCAGCAGTGCCACTCAGTTCATGAAGTGATTCCGTTCAGTTGATTCACTCAAAAGATTAGTTCGTTCCAACGACTCACTGCGACTAACACAACACAATGGCAGACCCACGTAGCACATTGATGGAAGTAATAGCCTTCACCTGTGCAGCAGTTACTAGCCCTTTTCACACTGAGACTCTGCATTATCGCTGCAGTGAAGGGTCGCCATTTCTCTGCATTCGTTTGTTCAAACAGAACCAAGCAGCTCTGGTGTACAGCCGCACCACTGTGTCAGTTCATAGAGCAAGCCTACGCCGCAGATCCAAAAGAGGCATGATGGTACACGTGTTGACATCTGTGTGTTTTTTTTTTTAATGTTTTTTCCCCGCTGTCCACCTGTCAATCCAAACGTGTATTGGCTGACTTTTAGTGTTGCAGAGTAGTATCACTGCTGTGTTAGAGGGCTGCATCACGGAACCTTTGTTAGTAGGAACACTTGTTGTGTCTGATGCACGCTGTTCCACCTACTGGCTAATGTGTGTACTTAGCTGCCAATGTTAGCAAAGAGCACAAACGGTAGCAACAGTCTGCGTGCATTATTGTTATTCAACTACACTATTCAGGGCAGTGTGAATGGGGCTACTGAAAGGGAGCACCCACACATGCGGATTTTACCTTGCCTCGGCTGCAGTCCTTAACCTTGCTGGACGAGTTAAAACTGCTTTGTATTTCAAGAGGAGACACTGTTTAATCCAGCCCCTAAACCCCATAGATGTGAGTAGAATCTCATCCAGAAAGAAGTGGACCGCTGCTGAATCCCACTTTCTTCCTGTGATGAATCTGTATTTCCTTTGCTATGATGCAGAGAACAGTCACTGTCAGCAAGCTACTTGGACACCAAAGCAGAGCAGTACCCGTAGGTGAGTTACGTTGGACAGAAGTTAACAAGAAGCATGGCTAGGAAAGTTGAGCAGGCAAGCAGTAAAGTCACGTTTACGCATGAAGTCGGTTATCAAGTCTCATCAGTATAACAGTAGAAATTTATAGCATGTGTAGCAGTATGAAGTACTGCATGATGGGTTTCAGATGTGTTGCTCTTCCCAGCCAATCGCTGTGGGGGAGCACCTTAAAAAGGGATGCAGAAGGCACCTGGTTGTCCTCTTGCCTGAAGGAGTCTGGGTGACGTCACTTCCTGGCGCCCTTCACTTCCGCTTTCGCTTGGTGGCAGCGGCTCGTTTGGGTGTTGCTGCCTGCTGCACGTTGTTCACTGCTCGCTGTGTGCCGCTCGCTGTCTGCTGCTTGTTGCCATGTAGCTGATGGCTTCGCTCCATGCCATGCCGACCGTGATTGCCTGACCGGGTAGAGAAACCTGTGTAGTGGCATAGCAACCACTAACCTGTCTGCAGGAAATCACTCCTGCTTTGCTCTGCCGTTTTGCCTCATGGCTTCGCTGTTCTGCCTCAGCGCTAACAGCTGCTTTGCCTCGCTGCTTTGCTGCTAACCACTAACAGCTGCGTTGCTTCGCTGCTTCAATGCATGTCTTAGATTCACACTGCTTTGACTCAGACTTTTATTTGCACCCACGTCGCGGTGCTCTAATGCTGCCTGTCTGGGTCCGGGCTGCTCACTACAGCAGGCTAAGGGTTAGCCTTCCAGGTCTTGTTTTAGCGTTGCCGTGGCCGAATTGTTGCTTGGCAATGCCATATTGAATTATGTTCTACTGTGTACTATTCCTCTCAAGGCAGCTCTAAGATCTTCACTACAATACTGACTTTCAATTGTATTCCTATACTTTATTTTGAACTTCCTTATTTGCTCCTTAACTTCTTTAGAGACAGCTTTTTTCGCCAGGAGGTCACCTGAATAGAAAACTTGTTTCTTCTTGTTGATGACACCTTTAAGTTCTTTAGTCACCCAGAGCTTATTATTAGGGTGATCACTTTTTTAGTGGAAATTATCGGGTCCACACAGAATGTTATGTATGATGAGATAGTGTCTTCATTTAAAAATGAGACTTCATTTACATCATCACACACATCATAAAAGCAGTTCCAGACTGTACACTTAAAGCACGCCTGGAGGGAGGAGATGTTGTCCTCTGACTGGACTTTCACTGTTCTCTCCTCTTGCTCCAGACCTCTGAAGGCTGGCTTGTATACAGGCATGAGATACACACTGCTGTGATAAGAAGCACAAAAGGGAGGTAAAGGCTGGGATTTGTAAGCCCCACTAACTGATCCATAGCAAAGACCCAGTATGGTGTCCCTCTGTGTGGTGGGACAAGTAACATACTGATCATATGTCCTCATTTTTTTTTTTTTAAATGACAATGATTAAAATCTCTTAAGACAAACTTTGGTGCGTCGGCGTTTTAGAACTAATCTAATTACCTTATAAGAGAAGACCTCAGGCACTCAAGAGGCTAATGATTTAAAAAGCCTTTATTAGTCTATGGCAAGTCTAATAAAAGCATGCCAATGCGTTTCAGCCTAAACGGCCTTCATCAGGCCATCAACAAAGTGTTTGTCAGTCAGCTCTGCTCATTGTTAAATAGGTGATCAGAGATAGCTGCTCAGTGTGAGTGGGTAGGCGGTCACATGATCAGCATGCCCTGCTAAGGACAGACCTGCTAATCTGTTTCTGGGAGCATGGGAAGAAACATTTGTATAGTCTGAGCTTAATATTTGTTTGGATAAAATAATAAGGTGGGGTAGGTATATTGATGATATTATCCTATTGTGGTCAGGTTAAGAAAAAGAACTCTCACAGTTTCAGTCGTATTTGAATAATACTAATAGAAATTTGAAGCTCAGTCTCGACTTTTCTTCATCTGAAATCAACTTTCTAGATCTAAAAATCTCTGAAGTTGTCGATGGAGATTTACACACCTCTATTTTTAGAAAATCAACTGACCACAATATCATCCTCAGAGCTGACGGTTTCCATCCACCTTGTTTAACAGATAATATTCCTTTTGGTCAGTTTCAGGGACGAAAAACCTGGCTCTCTACCAGAAAAGGTAACCACAAGTGTGGACATTGTCACTGCAGTTATATGATAAATGCCAACTACTTTACTGACATTACATCTGGTCGTAAGTTTGATATAAATAATATAAATTCATTTATCAATTGCAATACCTCATACATTGCTTAAAGACTTGAATGTCAATGTGGTCATTTCTATATTGGGAGAACAAACCGTAAATTGAAGGCAAGATTGGCTGATCATAAGTAAGGGATCTGCCGATATGAAGTAGACTACAGATCAGCTGACGTCGCTTAGCAACCGAAGACGCTGGGGTGAAAAGTGACCGGACTACTTGGGGAGCAAAGATTTGAGAGCGCCGAGTGCTACGAAATACGTGAATCATAGGTAAAAAGGTCACTTCCTTGACAACGGTCAAATATGCTTAGCAGCGGTCAATAATATAAGAATAATTGACCACTGAATGTTGGGAAGCCCCATTCAAGTGAATGGAGCATTAAGAAGAGCCATGTAATAAAGCTGAATAAGTTGTGGGTATTAGTGTGATTCATAATGTTTTTAATGATGTGGACACATTCATATTTTAACAAAGTAAGTATTCTAAATGATATTATAACATAATATATATTATAAAACAATGGCAGGAACTTCAACAACAGGAATACATTAAATGCAAAAAACAAGTTCTGGGTATTTTAGCTTTTTTAATGTTAGTCAGCTGATTAGGAGCTTTACTTCATAATGAGGTATTTTTTGATTTTCATTTCCAACTTGTCAAATTCTGACACTTTCAGGTCAGATCAGTCTCCTTCCCAAAGCATGCAATAAAATATGGACTAATGATGCACACAATTGTTTGGTTATTGTTCTTTTTCTACTTTTTGATTCTTTGTTCCTATAGCACTAAGATAGCTGGTGGTCATTTTATTTTTAATTTAATGTTTATTTAACAGGGACGATACATACAGCATTGCCACAGAAAATGGGAAAATGTGATACACATGAGACCTCTAGCTTCAGCTTATTTGCAGTCTTTGTCCTAGGTCATTTAGAATAGTACAGGTGTATTACAGACATGTTTGGAGATAACGCTACAGTATGTTGGCATTACAGGAGTCAGGCTGCAGTATCTGAAATGAAACAATGAGTTTGATAGATTTTCTAAACCAGGGGTAGAAAAAAGCATAGACCACTGGATTTAGACAGGAGTTACAATAAAGTAGCCAGACCCCATACATTTGAAATGTCACAGCCGGTGACATGTCCTGGCCTGCAATAGACGGATAAAAATATGGACAGAAACATATTATAAACACAACCACGACAACACCAAGATTCCTGGCTGCTTTCATCTCAGACTTCTTAGCAGGTGCACTTACTGAACCCTGCAGTTTAACAACTGCAATATGAGACCGCATGGCTCGAGCCTGAGACACAGCCACCACAAAAACTCTCGTATACAGAACAACGATGACAACAATGGGGCCAACAAATGTCAACATGACATCTACAGCTCCTGTTAAAGAGTCAACAACAACTATGCACTCTCCATAGCAGGAATTATATCTTTCTGGTTGTTTAAGGTAGTCCATCAATATCAGACCGTTATACGACGCTGAACAGGCCCAACACAGACAAACACAGATTCGAACTCTTTTCTGAGTGACTTTGGTAAGGTAACACAAAGGGTCACAAATGGCCACATAACGGTCAACAGATATGAGCACCATGGTTCCTACTGAGGCGGATGTAAGGAGAAAAGAGGCATAGTAAAACAGTCCACATATAAAGCTTCCCCAAAACCAGCAGCCACTTATAAGGAGGATCTGAACTGGCATCAACAGGAGGCCGACAAGGAAGTCTGAGACAGCCAGGGAGAGAAGGAGAAAGTTGGTGGTGGTGTGGAGCTGCCTGGAGAAAAAGAAGGTCAAGTCAGTGAACGTGTATGTAGCAGTTGTAACAGGAAATATTTGGCTATTCACATTGTGAGAGACAGGAATATGTGTATGACTTCGCCAACTAACCATAGAACATTACATATATTTTTTTTAGGGTAAGGGTTAAATAGTGAGTATGTGCTCAACAACATCTCTGACATGAGAATAGATTCAGGACCAGTTTTGCATTCTACTGTATGTGTGTCAATAGTGGAGGAGATGACGGTCAGAGAATATGGAGTCAAATTGGATTCCAACATTAATTTCATCAATGGTTTCAGGGTTGTAATACTATCACAGTATAGTATAGTAGATGCAATACATGTAAACTGTTCAAAACTGTGTGAGTCTTATGTGTCATAAAAAAGCCACAATGTAACGATATCCCTATTGCTCCAGAAACAGCTCCTGTAAAATGTATGTGCTGATACTGAGTACATCTATTTGAGATTATGAGTGTGTCTTCATACCTGAAGTGGGATATAGAGATGATGACCAGCAGGTTTAGAGCTGTAGTGAGTCCAGAGATGCAAGACAGCAGGATGTGTTGGAAAATGGTTCCAGCACGATGCTGTGTTGGCTTCTTGCAGGAGGCGTTAAGTAACTGTGGAAAGCAGAGATCAGGTCGTTCCAGTGTCTCCATTTTAAGAGAGAGAAAATGAGAAGAGAGGCTGATGAGTTCTGGCAGCTTTCAGACCAAAGTTTTCTTCATAATAAATCTGATTTTTCTCACCCCTCCTCCTTTTTTGTGATGCAATAATTATTCTATACAAATAGTTTGTTTGACTCCAACTGCAGATTTAATATATAAATATATATATATATATATATATATATACATATATACATATATATATATATATATATTAGGGCTGGGTATCACCAGATACCTTGCGATACGATACGATCACGATATTTTGCCCACGATAACGATAATATCACGATACAGCGATTCTGCGATAATCGATATATTGCAAGAAATTTCATCCACGATACATCACGATATCTGTGTCACTGAAGAAATTCAGAATTTATTGACTGCACTGAATCCATTTCACAGGAACTACAAAACATTGTCAATCAATTTCACATGAATGACGGCTAAGTAAACAAAGAGCGTATTGCACAGTGTCCCTTCTTAACACACACACTGACTACAACTATCGTTAAATATCTATATGTGTGGGTTTCAGAGCTACTTAAACCATTTTTTAAATTTTATTTGGTTGTATACCTATGTTTGAATAAAGATAAAGCTGTCCTCCGAAGATGGGTGGTGGTGGTGGGCCATTAAAAAAAAAAAAAAAAAAAAAAAAAAAATATATATATATATATATATATATATTTTTTTTTTATTTTTATTTTTTACATTTGTAAATATCGATATTTGGTACTAATGTATCGATAACGTACCTCAAGACAAAATATATCGCGATATATCATAATATCGATATTTTGGCACACCTCAAATTATATATATATATATATATATATATATATATATATATATATATATATATATATATATATATATATATATATATCTCCAAGGGATCTTGGAGTCAGTATTCAGCTGTATGTGTGTAAAAGGTTAGCAGAAGACAAAGGCAACTATAGAGGACTAAAACTGAGTCTGACCCTTATGTCAGATGGAGGTCTAAATGTGTACATCTGCAGAAAAGGATAGAGGGATAGTTTAGGTAATTTTGGAGTACAAGACCTAAGAAGTGCAGAACAAGTTTAGGGAGATGAGCAGGGAGATAGACTCCTTTTCTCATCGATTGGACAGATGGACCCTCAACCCACCACAGTGACCAGTTAGAAGTAGGCAGGTACAGCCCAAGGGACTTAAGAAGGCTTGCACAGGAGAGAAGGTAAGGTGGTAATTGGTAGATGTCCTAAGATCAAAGGCTAGATTGGATTTGTGATAGGGCAGAGGGCAAAGTGTTAGGCATTACATAGATGTGACAGTACCAGATTTTGGCCATATCTGGCTCAGACGCTGGCTTGAGATCTGTTTCAATTGAGATTGCTCTATCATTCCACCCAGCCCTGCCTCCGCAGAATTCTTTTATCATCAAACTACACCTTCGAGAAAAAGAGCCCAGAGACGACAGTTTAATGTTGGGGTTATTGTGATCTCAGGTCAGGTTATCAGTAGTTTCCTTTCTTAGATGGCTAATTCGATGTTAGTCGAAGGCTGCTTCAGACAGACTCAGACTTAGATTCTGCTTGCAACTAGCAATCTCCTCTAACCTGGCATCACGTCACACACACACACACACACAAACACACACACACACACACATTCCTAGAGCCTGGAGCACATCACACCTACACGTGATATCGATGACCACCATTGTTTCTTTGTTCTGCCAGACACACACACACACACACACACACACACACACACACACACACCTGTACAAAGTACATGTTAGTAAGATTGTGTGCTTACATCTTTGTGTTGAATAAAACACTTCTGAACCTTCTTGCTCTCTATTTAGTATTGTACAAGAGTGAATGTTGCCAATTTTTTTTTTTACTTTTTCCTTTATCTGCTGGTTCAACGAGTTGTCAGCTTAAACAACATTGTTAAAGTATGTTCCAAGATTACTGGCATTCAGCAGAGGAATTTGAGCACTATCTGGGAAAAACAAGCAGCTGAGAAAGCAAAAATAATTATCAGCCAGCCAGACCACATTGTGTTGACCAAGATTTTATAGTTGCCCTCTGGTCGACGCTATAATGTGCCCAAGAGCAAACCAAATCGATACGCAAAATCTGTATGTAAAGTGTGGAGCCTCTCATTCCAAGGCACAGAGACAATCAGAACAATATTGATATATGAGTAGTAATCTGCCCAGTAATCCTCAATCTCTGATTTATGTACCAGGCCCATGCTCAAATGGAGTGACAGGAACGCTTTCATTTCAGGGACAGTTACATCATACCATTCATGAAACCGTAAACTTGGCATTAGTTGATGTGAGCCTAAATACTGATGAGCATTTGTCTCTATTGTTATAAGATACCAGAAATCATCAGTCAGAAAGAGGGACAAAAAATCTATAGATCTTGAATCATTGCTTAGCTCTGTCACCACGATATCCAATTTGCTCATCAAAGGGCTTTATCCATTCCTGATATACTTCCTCATCTCTCAAGTAATCCCAGCCACCATTACCATAATCTTCATCATTTCCAGCCCTGTTCTGGCTTCCCCTGTTGCCCCTACAACACCCATTAGCCCTTTTACGAACACTTTGCCCATGTCTCCCCCTGCTATCCCCTCTAGTGTTGTGAGAAGAGTTGGACTCGTGTGTGCTTTGTGCTTCGTGAACACTGCTGCGTAGCATTGCTACAACGCTGCAGCGGATGGAGGCTACGTGACCGTTGCGGTGGAAAGAGTGAACACAATGCTGGTTCCAGCGCTATTCTCACCACCCCCGCTACTTCTACCACATCCATTTGCTCCCCTACTGATACTACGAGTTTGTGTATCATTTCCATTCCCACCTATGTTGGGCAAAGGGTCGTGTGTTTGTGCCTGTGTGTTTTCCGCACTATGCGCGGCACCACCATTGCTATGCAAAGGCGCACCACGACTAGCAAGCTCACAAATCGACCGACCGTCATCTCCCAAAGTTAGATTTTCCCCTTCAGAATCAGAATCAACGAATAGGAGCCCAATCACTTACCTACGTGTCAACTTTTTGCTTGCCATTGTCGTTTATTTCGTCTCAATAACTTCTAAATCCAGCAATACCGCTTCAGCAAAATATCTTCCTGGCACACTGTCTCCGGTCTTTCACCCAAAAGTTTGCATGGGACTTCCTCAAACATTTTGCATTGAAGCATGATGTTTTTATTAGAGTCCTAAAGAGAGAGAGTGGCGACAACGGAAGTTCAAACACTTCCATTGTCAAAAACACTAGGAAAACCACGAGAATAAGTAAATAATGGTCAATAAATGCTTTGCAACATTTATATGCTTGTGTTAACTGATTCGAACTCCGGTATGTTTACTAAACCTGTAAAGCAATAAATTCATAATATTTTCTGTTGTTTTTTTATTTACTTTATGACTTAAGTGAGGCAGACTAACAGTATAACAGACAAGTCTGGACTCCCAGCAGCATTATGATAATAACTGTGTTCTAATCGGAAATCCATGGCAAATGAATTCAATTTTGATTTGAATTCATTGCAAATAAGTGTAATTCTATTACTATTTGTTGACTATTCTTATCAATATATATGCACTTGTGTTAATTGCTTTGAACTCTGTTAACTTTACTAAACCTGTACAGTCGTCGACAGCAATAAAATCGTAATATTTTCTTTCTTTTTTTAAAAAAACTTTCAGACTTGAGTGAGGCAAACTAACAGGTGACTAACAAGGATTTACCAATTGACTGCAGAATAAGTCTGGACTCACAACAGCATCATGATGATGATTATATGATATAAGATGATGATAACTGTGTTATGGAATTCTATCACTATTTGTTAACTATTCTTACTTATCCCAAACTTACTCTACTCATTGATGCATGATAAATCACACAGTCTTGTTTTTCCCAATGCACATGCCACAACTAATTTCTTAAAAACAGTGTCTAAAGAAGTCAAACAGATCAGCACGTCAAGCTGTTTGTGTCCATTCTGGTATGTTGTCCTTGAATACAGTCTTCACCATGGTATACTGTGCAGCATGGGGATGCTCCAATCGCTCGAGGAAACGAATGTAGCATGGGTGGCTAAAGTCAGAGGTAGCAATTTCACGACCTTCAAAGATTTAAACAACACAAAAATATGTAGGCTAATCATATTCAAACAATGCATTTGCACTTCCGCACACTTTCAAATACCACACCACTTGCAGGTTTAAGATTTTTTTTATTAAAAACACAGAACAGGAAAAACAATGCAAAAACCAAGGGAAGGGAAGGACAGAGACAGAGAGAGTAGGTGTGTTGGAGAAGGAAGCTCTGGCACTATCCAGCAGACTTCCATTACGCTGTGGAGTAAAAGAAAAGATCATCGGGAGATTTATTAGGTTGAAGTTGCGGATTGAAGCAAAAAAAAAAAAAAAAAAATGACAGGAAAAAACAACACTTAAAAGATGGCCATCTTGGAAGCAAGAGCTAAACCAAGAAGGTGAAGAAGAACAGTGGCCTAGGTTCAACATCAAGCAACCCCAGAACAGCTGAAAGTTTTTCAGGATAAAGCTAGCATCACTGCACCTCCACCTACCTGTATCCAGCAACATCACTGTTACACCAACTACCAGAACCCAGCTATCAGGTGTCTGCTGTGCTGGGTGCATTATATGCATCAGTGTTCGTGATATTTTGCCCTCTCCATTAAAATACTTGAAGGCAAAATATAAGCAACAATTGTTGAACTAATGCAGTCCAGCCCAGCACCACCACCCACTCTGACCTCAACAAATTAACATAAAGTAGAATGAACACCTTGCTGGTAATGTCAACAAAAACTGAACATAAGCAGAATTTATGGCACAGCTGTTGTAGATCCAGATCTGTCGGATAAGTGGAGCACAGCTTAGCAGCTCTTTCATGCACATCACAATCATTGCAGTCCCTCTCAAATAAAACTCCAAAGAGGTCACGCACGTGTGTAGGCTTCAATGCGCTTGGATAGGCACGAACGAAGTCTGTCAATGATGACATAATATGTTTCAACCTTAAATCTCTGACTACTATCAGTAAAAGCTACTTCACTGTCATCCCCAGACTCGTCTGCAAATTTCTTATTTCTCACACATCGTGTGAGACTGGTAGTTTTGTGTGGCACTAAGAGTGCGGATTCTTATAGCTCTGCAAACTGTTCGCGTAGAGTGCCAACATATGAATGCAGTGAACGCAAAAGGCCAAGAGCAGTAGATGAATCCATATAGCTTTTTTTGGAGTTGGTCACTTGTTTGCAACCAATGCTGCAGCTATGGTTTAGTTTGTGTTTTCTCATCACAGTCTGAAGCTATTTTGGCTAAGGTATCTCTGATCATTATGGCACGTGCAATACTGCACAACATTTGTAAGGAGCGCAATGTCCCACTCCCACACACAAAGTAAATTTAAAGTAAACTATACTATATATGACCGTTAGTTGTACCCACAGAATATAGGTTGAGACCAGATCATCAGTTAGGCACAAATAGTCCACTTTGTAATACCCTGTGAAATACACATCAAAAAATGTCTTCAGTATCACATAGTGCTCATCACTTATTTATCTTGGTTGATTACTCTAACAAGTACAATGTGTTGAAAACTGCTTAAAAGTGACAACTTTGAAATTGGGTGCATGCTTTAAGCATTGTGCTGTACATTGCAAAGTTTAATATAAAACCAGATTATGTTCAGCATTCGTGTAACATTACTCAATTATGAATATTTGCTTAGGATCTACTGCTTGGTAACCTGAGGAGTTCTGTCTTTGCAGGAGTGCAGGAGTTTGTATTGCAAGTATACTTGTGTGATGTCAGAAGGCAAAGTTTAGTTTTGATGTAGAGATTACATGGTTTGGGGTGGAGAGTTTGGTTTTTGCATGGAATTTTTAAATGTTTGAAATGTGTAAGTCATGCATTTATGTTGATAGTTCTAGGAAATGGAAAATCATTTCAAGAAATGTGTGTTAGTAGGGCCTCTAACCTATTACCTAACTTTTGATACAAGGACCGAAAGAAAAGCCATGAGGATCTGTTTGTCACTGAATTATTAAATCAATTGACTGAAGTCTGTGTTTAGGTATTTCAGCTACATATAATTTGATCAAAGTAATATCGGAAAAGGTATTTATTTTGCTTCCATGTACAACAGTTCTGCAAAATTGAAAAATGCCTCTAGAAACTACTTCCTGTGGTTTGCATTTACACACTGCCTGCGTCGTAAACAGAAAAAGAGTGCATTCATCAAAGAAAAAAAACATCAAATTATGCGTCATGATAAGTGTCATAGTATGTTTAGTCTTTGTATGTTTTGGGTGATTAGAACTTTTAAGCCAATATTGCATTATTCGCTGATGTGTTAAGGTTGCATCATAAATGTTTTGTCATGATAGAAATGATCTCAGCTGAAAACAATCTGAGCTTGTTCTCATTAACAGCAACACCTCTGATTGCAGCGATGTCGTCATGTGAGACTAATGAAAGCAGGTGTGAAAACGTTCTTAGCCAGAGAGGTACACATCCAATAGGAAAATAATGAGCTACAAACTGAGAGCTGTTTAGTGTCCAGAGGCAAATGTGGAAGGCCTTAATGAATGTGAGTGTGCGACAGATTGAGCCTCACTGTTTGTGTCTGTGTGTGTTTGCGCATGTGGAGCTGCTAATGGCCACAGAGATTTTGTTTAGTGTACATTTAAGTTCACTACAGTATCCACACTAACACTCTAAACATACCTTGAAAATATAAATGAAACATCATAGCATGGAATTGAGGTGTGCATCTTTCCCTAATAAGAAGATATGATATGCATCTAGATACAGGCGCTCTGATATGATTCGTATATTTGATACATATTTAATATAGGATGATTCAGTGCAATCTGATGAATTGTGATGCAATCTAATACCGCTCTTGACATTTGTTTCATGTATTCATTTATTTTACATTACGAATCAAAATAAGCTCTTGCTATATAGGTGGTAGTACTTTCATGAAGCATATCAGTATATCTGTTATAGTTGATGAAAGACCCGGGAAGTATTCATGTTAGTTATGGCATGGAGAAAAATGGAAGACAAATGTCAGTTTGAAACCACAGGGCAGGAATGAGAATAAAGACTGGCTATACTGTCACATTCCTCAGGATTGTGCTTTTGACTTTTGCGGTACACATAGACAAAAGACTTGCTGCATGAAGAAATATTTTGACATTAACAGTATAATCTGTGTCCTTTTCTTGCTTGCAAGCAGTGCTAGCGTCTACATGCTTACTCCTAGTCACCCTCATACGTTTTATCATAACATCTCTCCAGGTGAGTGAGTCTCCAGTGAACTTCAAATATCACAAACAAGCAGATTTTGTCCAGTTTCCCCAATTAGGGCCCAAGCACTGACCAGCGCAAAGACCTAACTCGGAATATACGTCACATCCGGTGAAAAATTTGATAATGCAACTTAATTGGGTATGTGTGTGGCCAGGGGACTCTAAAGCACTCCCTGCTGTAAATCCCCACATCATACATGCACATACATTTACAAAATTCGGTAAACATATGTATCATGACCAGGCGCACAAAAATGCGCGCTGAACAAAATCCGTCAGACCAACAGGAAGTTCGCCATTTTGATTTTTGACGCCATTGTGATGCATTTCCATAATTTGTGCTTTAACAAATTCCATCTACAGATTTGACACGACAGACTTCACATTCATTTAGTATCATCATTAGACCTTGCAGATGAAAAGTTATCAAGAGCTTTCGCCTACGTCATAGCTGGTGGGCATGGTGGTGCGGCCCCTTTTTCATGATTCGCCATAAAGCAGGAATTCCTCATTACCTCAACATACAATTTACCATCTACACCAAATTGCTGTACTGTGTCATATCCATAGCGTCATCCACTAGACACAGGAAGTCAGACAAACATCATCTGATTTACATGACATTTACTGCTTGTTTTCTACATATTATACACTACAACATGACGTGCAAGTAACAGGTGAGCACCCCCTCCAATGTCACCGCAGCCTGACTCGCATAGAGCAGGGTCCCATTCAAAGCTGCTTGCAGCTTTAATTTCTTTAGAAATCCAAATGTCTTCCAAACCATACCCTTAATAGTTTACTGTGAACCATGTCCGCACTGCTGTACATGGTTTTGTTTATCCCTCCTAAGTATAAATCAAAGCGTAATTTAGATGGTGCTTTTCATAATTTCCCCTTGATTTTCATGCTTCTACTGTGGTTGAGCAGGCTACGTAGTTAAATATTTTCATTTATTTGTTTTAAGTGTGTTTATTCTTAATATGTTTGTATGCGTGTTTTATATAGAAAATGAGCAGATGCACTATGCCTGACTTCTGCAACTGCATCCTCTTCATCTTCACCATCCCCGATTCAAAGATCACCTCCTCATCATCTTGTCATTGACTGTGCTGGTCATGGTGATTTCTGACTTCTTATTGTTAAAATATTTTTAGCTCATTTTTTTCATAATCTTGGCAAAGGAACTCCATAACTCTGTGGTTCAAAGACTCTTTGAACACCTCTACTTCCAAGCCAGCTAGCCTCCAACTTGCATCCCAGCTGGCTAGCAACAGACCTGATTTCCAGCTTTCAGTCCAGACTTACAGCAGCAGCCTTCAATCTTGCCTGCTAGTAACTAGCCTGCTGGCTTTCTGTCAGCACCTTGGCATGTTAACATCCAGCCTGCTAACCTCTAATCAGCTAGACTCTAGTCTGCTAGCTTTTAACAGGATAACTCTTACCCTGCTCTATAGTTGGTTTGACATGGGTTTGTAGGTCTGCTGCCTTCCTGTTCAGAGTCAACAAGACATGAACCCACCAGCCTTCCGCCAGTGTCAGGTCCTGAGTAGTATAGCAACTGGCTTGCTTGCCAGTTCTGTTTCCTAGTTTACTGCCGGATTCCTGCCCAGCTATTCATTCTTACTGCTGCCCTTTCCCCTGGATGAACCACTAACCATCCCTCTGGAGATCTCACTGCCCAGTCCCTTGGTGTCACGATGCTCAGCCCCATGGAGTTTGGTTTTGATGTGTAGATTACATGGTTTGGGGTGGAGTTTGGTTTTTGCATGGACTTTTTAAATGTTTGAAATTTGTAAGTTTTGCATTCATGCTGAGAGTTCTAGGAAATGGAAAATAATTTCAAGAAATGTATGTTATTGGGGCCTTTAACCTATTACCTAGCTTTTGATACAAGGCCCGAAAGAAAAAAAAACGTAAGGATATACAAGTCACTGAACTATTAAATCAATTGACTGAAGTCTGCTTTAAGGCATTTCAGCTACATATAATTTGATCAAAGTAATATTGAAGAGGTATTTATTTAGCTTCCATGTACAGCATTTTGTTTTGGGTGATCAAAACTTTAAAGCAAATATTGCATCATGTGCTGATGTCTTGAGGTTGCATCATAAATGTTTTGTCATGATAGAAATGATCTCAGCTGAAAACAATCTGAGCTGGTTCTCATTTACAGCAACACCTCTGATTGCAACGATGTCGTCATGTGAGACTAATGAAAGCAGGTGTGAATAAATTCTTAGCCAGAGAGGTACACATCCAATAGGAAAATAATGAGCTGCACACTGAGAGCTGTTCAGTGTCCAGAAACAAATGTGGAAGGCCTTAATGAATGTGAGTGTGCATCAGATTGTGCCTCACTGTGTGTGTCTGTGTGTGTTTGCGCATGTGGAGCTGCTAATGGCCACAGAGGTTTAGTTTAGTGAATCTGTATTTTCCAACCTGAAACAAACACTTTTGCAATTCAGCTGGTAAACTTTACTGTACATTTAAGTTCACTACAGTATCCACACTAACAATATAAACATACCTAAAAAATCTAAATTAAACATCATGGCATGGAATTGGGGTGTGCATCTTTCCCTAATAAGAAGATATGATACGCATCTAGATACAGGCGCTCTGATATGATTCGTACATTAAACACGTATTTAATATAGGATGATTCAGTGCAATCTGATGCACTGTGATGCAATCTAATACTACTCTTAACATTTGTTTCATGCAGTCATCTATTTTACATCATGAATCAAAATAAGCTATTTCTATATAAGTGGTAGTACTTTTATGAACCATATCAGTATATATGTTATACCTGATGAAAGACCAGGGAAGTATTAATGTTAATTATGGCATGGAGAAAAATGGAAGACAGATGTCAGTTTGAAACCACAGGGCAGGAATGAGAATAAAGACTGGCTATACTGTCACATTCCTCAGGATTGTGTTTATGACTTTTGCAGTAGACACAGACAAAAGACTTAGCAGTAAAAAGTGTCTCAGAGTCAGGTCCAGGAGCGTTATCGGCAGTTAGGGTGTATCGGACCTGGTTCTAGGCATGGGCACGGGAGGGCAATGTCCCCCCCCCCAAAATGCTTCGACTGCCCCACCAAACCGAATCCGCTTCATTCTGAAAATGAAAAAAAAAAAGAAAAAAGAAAAAGTATGTTCAAATATATTATGTTGTAATTTATTCCCACAAATGCTGCTCAGAGTTATCACAGTCCACGGCTCTTCTGCCAACAGAGCCCGACCTCTTTCTCCCTTGCGCCGTGCACAGTCAGTAGCAGCTTTTCTGGATTACCATCACAATAGATACCACGGGCACTCCAGATAGTTTTAGCCACAGACTTGTTAGTTGTTAGCATGCCTGCTAGCAACTGCTAGTAGTAGTATAGTTCCATCGGCAGCTGCTGCAGAGTTTGTCTCTGTCCCGCTCCGCGGCATGGGAAGTCTCACAAGGGCAGCCTACGTACCGGTTGTGAAGCAAGTTTCAACTTTCAACCCTTGCTAGCCCTGCTGTGATAGGGCATTCCATTACCCGTAAATTCAGGTTAGCGCCACCGGCCACTATTTACTTCCTGGGGCCAGAGCCTCCAACAGTGGCTCTCCTTTCCTTTCACATATACCACCAACCCACACACTGGTAGGATATCTGAAATGAGAGCGCTGCATGACCATGAGCTGCACTCCAGGTGAACACAAAACACAATAAAATTGTAACTGTAACAAAATCTGTTGTAAAATAGTTATTATTTATACTCCAAACTTAAACACTTTTATAATTAGCAAATGCTGGAAGATAATAATACAAATAATAATATTTAGGGTTAGATTCCATTCAGTATTATATAACTTATTATAATTGAGCATTGATAAAGTTGTCCTCCTATAACGGGGGGATGAAGTGGGTTTAACATTTAAAATGCCAATTACATTGTAGTTTCACATTTAAAAAGAACATATGTTAGTTGACTGAAATAAAACATTTGTTGGCCACAGAATTTGTTCCCTTCGTCAATCCAGAAAAAGAATTCCCATTAGAGCTTTGCAGATTGAACCACAGCGAATCGGCAATGCTTACGTCCGGGTTGGCATCATAGACTGGTAGGCATACAAAAAAAAAACCTGTCATCCCTATGACACTCAACACGGTAGCAGTTGATGACCAAACAACATTTCTTACTGCCCCCCCAATCAAGACAGTCTAGAACCAGACCTGGGGATCAGAAACATATTAAATGATTACCTTATGATTACTTTGGACCTCAAAGAGCTGAAGCAGGGCAAACTGTCTGATATCTGTGTCTTTGTCTTTCATTTTCTTTCTTGCAAGCAGTGCTAGCATCTACATGCTTACTCCTAGTCACCCTCATAGGTTTTATCATAACTTTCCAGGTGATCGAGTCTCCAGTGAACTTCAAATATCACAAACAACCAGATTTTGTCCAGTTTTCCTTATTAGGGCCCAAGCACTGACCAGTGCAAAGACCCAAATTGGAATATACATCACATCTGGCGAACAATTTGATAATGCAACTTAATTGGGTATGTGTGTGGCCAGGGGAATCTAAAGCGCTCCCTGCTGTAAATCCCCGCATCATACATGCACATACATTTACAAAATTAGGTATGCATTAGGGGTGGTCAGATTGATCCATATATCAATAGTATTGATACCAAGGTGGGCATTTGTGAAATGATCAGGGCGAAACAAATGTCCGCCACCGTGAGTGACAGCAGAGATGAGGAGTTTGCAGTGCTGGTTGGCTGTATCATTTCCTCCACCGCAACAACTTCACTTGCAGAAGGATGCCAGAGAATTCACCGATAAACTGGCAAACTTTGTGACATTTTCATCCCAGATTTTTGAGAGGAAGGAATTAAACGCCTGTCCCAAACTGCCACCTGGTCCCAAAAAAAACGTCCCAGCTATTATTTGGTATTTTACAGTATGATAACTCTCCCGGCCGGGGAGAGAGACATGCATAGTGCTCAGCTGCAGACACAGCGGAGAGGTGACGAGACGTGACTCATCATGACTGACAGGCATCAAGGCCACTCAGCGTTACCTTACCGACCCGCCCCCAGATATTTCATTCACAAAAACAGGGCCTGTGGCAGTTCTGGACAGCTGTTTTTTTTTTTTTTTTTTCTTCCTTCATGGGCCCCTGACGGCGTCTGGGTCCCGGTGCAGCTGCACCGCTTGCACCGCCGATAGTTACGCCACTGATTCAGCGTCATTCTATACCACTATGGTACAATGTTGCCTACAGGCAACGAACCCCAAAAACGTCCAAAAAAATAATAGAACTAAAAAAATTCTTTAGATTATGTTTATTTAGTCTATTTTAAGACATAAAAACACTCCAAAAAATGTTTTCCTAACTCGCATCATAATGCGTACCATAGAGGGTTACATTTCACATTAACAATGGATAATCGGTGATAGAAACATACATTTTGGTACAGTTATAGCCAAAGACATGGGGAACATGTAGAGAGATCAAGACTTTTCCATATGGTGGCCATTTTTATGGTCACCATATGGAACAACAAATTTTCAATATGGCGGCCATTTTTCAAGATGGTCGCCAGTGACAACTGTTTTTAGATGAAATTGCACAATAACAATAGATAATATGTAATAGGAGCATCAAATTTGGTACAGTTATAGCCAAAGACATGGGGAACATGTGGAGAGATCAAGACATTTCAATATGACAAAAATTAGATGTGGAGGCAAATTTTTCAATATGGCAGCCATTTTTCAATAAGTGACAACTGTTTATAGATAGCCAATATATAATATATTTCACATTAACAATGGATAATATGTAATATAAGCATCAAATTTTGTACCGTTATGGCCAAATACACAAAAAAAATACAGATATGGACCCTCATAAATGATCAATATGGCGGTCATTTTCCAAATTGGCTGCCAGTGACAACTGCTTTTAGTTCAATTTTCATATTAATGATGGATATAATGTGATGTTGATTATATATCAAGGATATATGTTGGATTTATCTGCATTACACTTGGGAGCTATCATTTAGATTATACTTTTTTCCAAGATGGTGACTAAGATGGCAGATTTAGCTTTATTTGCAACCATGGCTGCTTCAATACCTTGATTCTCATCTAACCGTCCAAGTGCGAACATTGAAGTTCATTGAACTTCTTCAAATGCTCTGCAAGTGAACTGTACCCACTCCCCTTGTATACTCGCATATTTTGCAATGGGCATGTCAATGCTTCTTCTGCTTTGACTTCCTGACATATTGCACAGAGATTCCAGTCTGTCTTAGATATAGACCTTTGATCAACAAGATTCACAACTTTAAAGTTCTTTGCCATTTTCTTAAATCCAACATATATCCTCATATCATTTATGCCATCATTATTATGAAAATTGATCTAAAAAGAGGTGTCACTGGCAGCCATTTTGCAAAATGGTCACCATATTAAAAATGTACGATGGGTCCATATCTGTATTGTTTTCCTTTGTGTCTTTGAGCATAACTACCAAATGCGATGCTTCTATCTCTTATTAACCACTGTCAATATGGAATTTTATCTAAAAACAGTTGTCACTGGCGGCCATCTGATATTGAAAAGTTTTGATCCCTCTACATGTTCCCCATTTCTCTGGCTATAATTGTACCAAATTTCATGTTTCTATCACCTATTATCCATTGTTAATGTGAAATTTAATCTCAAAACAGTCGTCACTGGCAGCCATCTTGAAAATGGCCGCCATATTGAAAATTTAATCTAATTTTGTTCTATCTTTGTTCTATCTTTGGCTACAAGTAAACCAAATTTGACGCTTTTATTATAAAATGTACAATCCTTATATCATTTCTAGCTAAGCTGCCCCACTAATAAGGAGGTAGAATTATGTGTTGAGCAAATGTACTGATTTGCTTTCCACAATGATTATTTAATGATAAACTGTAAGTTTCTAATAAGCCTAAAGGCAAAAAATTATGGGTTTTTTTTTCGGATGTGCTCCGCTAATTATGAGGGGCCGTCCAAGCCAAAAATGCCAGGGCCGATTTTTTGTCCCAGTCCACCCCTGGTCGGGTATGACGGTATAAAGTCCGCATCAAGAATAAACAATGGAGTCGTTATTTTTTTGGACAGTATTGATAAAGTAAGCACGGTTGTTGAACGAGGTGTAATGATCCAGGTGGTGCCGCTGGTTAATCCAGCCAAAAAGATCATTCTGTCCAAAGTTCCTCTGTTTATTAATGAAATGTTGAAGAGAGAACTGGCGAGAAACAGACACTTAATGTCTCCAGTCAAACTGATTGCTCTGGGCTGTAAATCTCCACACCTGAAACATGTTGTCTCCTTCAGAAGGCAGGTCTTTATGATTCTGAAAAACAACTCTGAAGAGTTAAACTTGATGTTGTAATTCAGAGTAGATGTTTTTGATTATATTGTGTATGCGTCTTCTGAGAGGATGAAGTGTTTTGGCTGTGGAGTGGAGGGTCACCTCATACGGACCTGTCCAAAGAAAAAAGATGCTGGTGCAAATAATGAGACTGCAGCACCAGGTCCAGAACAACAAGACACACAGAACACACAACAGACTGAGCATCAAGGGGATGCTGGTTCAGGTTCTGGTGGTTCACAGGCTGGTGGATCAGGTGCTGTTAGCACAGTTTTCGATGATAATGGTGCTGCTGATTGAGATGCTGCTGATCTGGGATCTGTCAATGCAGGTACAGCTGGTCTGGTTCCTGTTGGTTCAAGTGCTGTTGTGGAGGATACTGATCAGTCACACACTGATAGTAGAAACAGTAACACAGTCGACACACACACTGAAACTGCAGAGGCAAAATGTTGGCTGGGGGAGGAAGGCGAAATGCTGATAGATGAACATTCTCTTAAAGACAATATGAAAAGAAAAGTGAGCAGTGATGTTTGTCAGCCTTCTGGGAAAGTGGAGAAAGTGTCTCTTCGCAGTGACTGCCTGCAGTCAGGTGAAAGTGAAGCTAATGAGGAGAGTAATGATGAGTCTGTAGCTTCCTCACAGACGTGGGCTAACAGCAGGAGTGGTTACTCTTTAATGAGTATTAAGAAGTGTTTTGCAAAACACTAAAGGAGCCAGGAATGTTAAAGTTTAGGAAGTGTTTCCTGATCTACAGCTTTTTTTGCCTGTTTTGTTCACTCTTTTTTGTTTCACACTTTTTTTTCTATCCTATGGGAGACATAAGAATAGGCAGCTTGAATATAAATGGAGCAAGGGATGATGGAAAAATGGCGTCTCTTTTAAAGCTGTGTTCTCTCAAAAAGCTGGATGTTATTTTGGTACAAGAGACTCACAGTACTCCTGATAATGAGACTGACTGGAGAACAGAGTGGACTGGTGAAACCTTCCTAAGCCACAAAACTAGTAACAGTTGTGGGGTTGGAATTCTTTTTTCTAGAAATTTTCTTCCTCAGACTGTAGAAACTGAAGAAGTTATTAAAGGCCGTCTATTGAAAGTAAGAGCGGTGTGTGAAAACATAAAAATGGTGTTCATTAATATCTATGCTCCAGTTGTGGGAGTGGAGAGAGTCATGTTTCTAGGTGTTTTATATGAAGTGATTGAGAAATGTAATAAAGAGGAATACGTATTTATAGGTGGAGATTTGAACTGTACTGAGGACAGCAGGTTAGACAGGAACCATGCAGAGCCTCACGCTGCCTCTCACACTCGTCTGCTTCACCTCATGGAGGCTCAGGAGTTGTGAGAATTAGGGCAGTCTGTGGCACACCGCAGCATCCAGTTATAATTATTCACAGTCATTTTGTGACTGTGAAGTCTCCTGTGAGGCTTCACAGTCACAAAATGCCACATTTCCTCCAGTCCAGATGGCTCCTGTTGAGCGGCAGGATGCAGAGGGAATGCTGTGTCTTTTTTTTTTGGAAACAGGGTTTCTGAGTGCAGTCTGGGCTCGATCCTGCAGACTACCCTCTAATTCTCCGCACGGGCACATTCTCTAACTGCTTATCCACGAGGGCCAATTCACTGCTGTTATTTGCTCGACTAATGACACCCCTCTCCTGTAAGAGCACAAATTTTTTTTAATTCCACGTCTCTCTCCCGAGGCCCCAGCAGTAATTTTCAAAACGGCACACTTTACAGCACTCAGTAATGCCGTCCCTGCTGAGGAAAGTATCGACCCTCTGCATCAAGCATCAGTGTCATGTCCGTGCACCATCAGATGAATCGAGTGGAGATTTTACGGGGAAAGGAAGGAGCAGGACCTGTGTCAGGTCCGAGGAGCGAGGAGGCTATCAGTCAAGCTTCAAAAGCAGTCGGAAAAAATCCAACTCGTCAGTTGTCAGGCGAGCTGTCGCATCTCAGCGGAGAGAGAGAGAAGAGGGAGCTCTTTCCATTTTCTCCGGCTCCCACTGTGCACACACACACACACACACATTGGAACAGTCTGTGGCACACTGCAGCTTCCACAAATAATTATACACAGTCCAAACAAAAAATTGTATGTCACACGCAGGATCTTGACAAAGTGTTAAAGTGAAAGTTTAATGGCGCAATTTCACCACGCTTTATAGCAGCGGTCCTCAATAGGAGGCCCCCAGCCTCCTGTTTGTGGCCCCTGTACTATTATTCCTTCACTAATGTGTTTTGGTTGGGTCAGACTTGTCTCCATGCCACTGATACACAGACAGCTGGGTCACTCACTGCTGCCGGCAAAATTCACATTTTGCCGGTTGTAAGAGATTGAAAATGGCGTGTTCCAAGTAAACTGCAAAAAAAAAAAGCATTCTCGTTTGAGTAGAAACAAGTAAAATTCAAAAATGATTCTATGGACAAATGTGTTCTATGAATACATTTGGCTTCGATATGAGGACCGGATTTTGAAGGATGACGGACTCTTAAATTCAAGACTGTGTGTGCACGCTTGTCTGTTTGTTTGTGTTGACTCTGTCGGGGACGTAACGGCCCCTAGTCTCCTGTCCCTCTCTCTCTCTCACAGACACACAGACACACAAACACACACACACACATGCGCACGCACACAAACGCAGTAAGGCAGCAGCAGCAGACACTCAGTGCAGCTCACAGTGCGGAGCGGCGGAGGAGGAGGACCGATGGCGTGGGCTAGTGTTGTGTCGTTCGCGAACGTGTCGTTCAAAAGAACGAATCTTTTCAGTGAACGAAGTGAACGAAATCACTTCCTGAACTGATTCGTTCCTTTCTCAGTTCAGTTGAGCTCAGCAGCGAGCATGCCGGCGGGGAGTGGAACTGCCGCGACTCACACACAGAACTGTGAGGACGCGATTCACGTTTGCGCTGATTCGTTCATGATTCATGAACCTACTGCATACAGAGAACTGTCGCTGATGAGGTGATTCTCGTTCACTTACTGTGCTGAAAGTGGCGCTGTGTCACTCACTCAGGGCAGAGGAGTTAAGTGATTTTACTGCACAGTAAAAGTCACTAAGGTTCGCGAACGTGATTCTCAGCAGGTAACGTAATTCAGGTCCTCAGCAGGTCATTCGCGAACGAGGGAGGGACGCCAGTACGTCGTTCGCGAACGAGGAGGTGATTCATGAGGAGGTGATTCATGAGGAGCAGGTCGTTCGCGAACGAGGGAGGGACGCCAGTACGTGAATCTCGTTCGCGTACTGTGCTGAAAGTGGCGCTGTGTCACTCACTCACTCACTCAGGGGAGAGAAGTTGATTCACGTCCAGTAACCAACATCTGTGTAGCTTCATGGTAAGTAATTTTACTGCACAGTAAAAGTCACTAACGTTCACGAACGTGATTCTCAGCAGGTGACGTAATTCAGGTCCTCAGCAGCTCGTTCGCGAACGACGTACTGGCGCCCCTCCCTCGTTCGCGAACGACCTGCTCACCTCCTCAGCAGGTCGTTCGTGAACAAGGGAGGGGCGCCAGTACGCGATTCTCATTCACGTACTGTGCTGAAAGTGGCGCTGTGTGTCAGTCAGTCACTCACTCAGGGCAGAGTTGATTCACGTCCAGTAACCTACTGCTAAAACTAGCGCTGTGTTGCTAGCATCTGTGTAGCATCATGTTAAGTGATTTTACTGTGCACAGAGGACACTTTCACTGTGTAATAATTTTAGTGCATGTATACCACTCAAAGCAGCGCTGCGTCTCCAGCAAATAATTGTGTACTATAGTCTGTGAATGCACCGTCTCTCAGTAAGTGAACATGAACCTCAGGGCTGATTAATGAACTGAATGACGGATCGTTTGGCTGTTTATCAGTTCAGGGAGTTGGAGAGCACTGAACGATTCGGTGAACGAATCTTTTGAACGAATCATTTTAATGAACGGATTCTAGAGATTCAGTACAGTAAAAAGAACTGCCGTTCCCATCACTAGCGTGGGCTGTAGTTTTGTCTCAGCTCCAGGATTACATTATGACCTCTCTCTCTTTTTACCTCTCTTTTGGAGAGTGTGTGTGTGTGAGAGAGAGAGAGAGAGAGCGCCTCTACCCCCTTTCCTTTCTCCTCTCCCTTCTGTGAGAACTCAGCCTCAGATTTTTTTTTCCTCCATTCCATCCAAGGCTCAGGCTGCGAAGTTAAATGCTGGATCTTTATTTCAGCGACCATTTTTGGCTGTAAAAATGCTGAACAGCGTCCTGTTTCTGAGCGTCCTCTCGGTCACCAGTCTGACACCGTCCGAAACGCAGAGCCGCAAAACCAAACAAATCTGCAAGACCCGCTGCAGCTGCGAGAAGCGCGAGAACATTCTGAACATCAACTGCGAGAATAAAGGATTTACCACTGTCGGTCAGTTCCAGGCGCCCCCCAGTAAAATCTCGCAACTTTTTCTAAATGGAAACTTCCTGTCAAGGCTCAGCGCCAATGAGTTTGTCAATTATGGCAATGTCACTTCTCTGTATCTTGGGAATAATGGCTTACAGGAGATCCGAACCGGCGCGTTTAACAGGCTGCACCTCCTGAAGCGGCTCTACTTGAACAACAACAACCTGGAGGTGATAAAAAAGGACACCTTTGCAGGACTGGAGAGTTTGAAGCATTTACACGCAGGCTATAATTACATCAGTGCCATCGAGTCGGGTGCTCTCATTAAGCTAAATCGCCTCAAAGTGTTGATCCTGAATGATAACATGCTCCTTTCACTAACTCCCAATATTTTCCGCTTTGTGATCCTCACCCACTTGGATTTACGTGGCAACCGGTTCAAGATGCTGCCGTTTGCCGGGGTCTTGCATCACATAGGCGACATCATGGAGATCCAGCTGGAGAGGAACCCGTGGGACTGCACATGTGATCTGATTCCCCTCAAATCCTGGTTGGACACCATTTCCGGCTCCATGGGGGGCCCAGTGTGCGAGACGCCATTCAGGCTGCATGGCAAAGACATCACACAGCTCATAAAGCAGGATCTGTGCCCGTGCAGGAATGCTGGTGAGCGTATTCACCCCCTCCCCTGACTGTCACTTTCAAGGGACCCTGCCCCCGACCTACCACCCTGGTGGGATAACCCCCATCCGGGCCGCGAAAGTCTCCCAGACGTGCTCCCCTGTGCCCATGTTGCCCACCTGTATTTGGAATACAACATCATCAAAGACATCGCACCACAAACATTTAACGCTTTAGACAACCTGCAGCTGCTTTTCCTCAACAACAACCTGCTAAGGTCGCTCCTCGACAATGTTTTCGGTGGCACGATGCTGATAAGTCTCATCTTAAGGAATAATCATTTCTCCTACCTGCCAGTTCGAGGGGTCCTGGATCAGCTCTCAGCGTTAATCCAGATCGACCTGCGGCACAACCCCTAGGACTGTACCTGTGACATCATGGCTCTCAAGAACTGGATGACGCTGTCAGCTTACATCGTGCTGGTCAACAAAATAACCTGCGATTCTCCCTCTAAGCACGCGGGTGGCCAGCTGCACTCGCTCCGCAACGAGGCCATCTGCCCTGAGCCCAGCGAAGTGCCCCGGCAGCAAAATCCAACCCTTACAAAAGCCCCTGCATTAAAAGGCCCTGGCATGGAGCCTAACACCCCCTCCTCCTCTTCCTCCTCTTCTTCTTCTTCTTTTAGCTCAGTCAGCCCCACCGAATCCCAGATGCACCCTGAGGTCCCACTTTTAGCCCTGATTGTCGGGCTTTTTGTTGTTTTCACCTTTTCGGTCATCATCGGTTTCTTTGTCTTTGTTCTGAAGCGTAGTACCATCAGCACTTTCAATGGATTTATGGATAAATCTCCGGTGTCCTGCGGCTTGGCCACCCCAGAGCCTCCGGAGATGTTGTATCAAAACTTAGGGGAGAGTTCCAACAAGGAACTTCCCACAGCAGCAGGCGCCCCCCCATCCTTTAAAAGTTTTGCACTTTACCGAAGAGACCTTGTATCATGCCCCCCCATGAGGCGATTTGTCACCAACCAGGACAGGTTGAACAAAACCGTGCTAGAACGGGACCCCCAGGAAATACTACAGGGCGGAGCACCCCTCCAAAAACAATGAGCACCCACTTCTGCTCCCAGGGAAGCTAAAAACAGAGTCAGAGGTATTTGGAGGTTCTTGAGAAACAGACTGCGATGAGCTAACTGTAAGATAATGACCCCTAATAATGAATGATACCCTCTTTATATATTCATCTTATCTGTGTTCAGTCCTACATTATTTACTGGAAGCAAACTGAAGCCTTTGATGATCTTTTTTTCTCTCTTCCTTTTCTTCTCTTTTTTTGTTTTTCTTTTTTCAGATGTATAAAAAAGGAGTATAAGACATATATTATTATGCAGTTCTATTTTTTGCTCCTGGAAGTTACTAAATTATTTCTTCATTAAAATGAAATTCCAACAGACTCTGACGACGGCATGTATATAATGGGCAGGACTGTGTACAAATACGGCTTTGTGCTTTTCATATAACTGTATTTTATTTTCCCCCTGTGAGAAAGTATGACGTAATTATTCTTTGTAGAAGTGGAAACGCTATTCCTGTACATATTTAGCATTCACACATAAATGGTGAGTGTTGAACCAAATTCAGAACCCTTTTCAGAATCCAACAAGCAGCAAAATCTTACTTTACCTACTCCAGAAAGTGCCTTTGCACTCTATACACACTATTTTATCAACAATGCTCTCTGCAAAATGGAAAAATGACCCTTTTTCTTAAAGTGCTGTATGTTAAAGAATCACATCTTTATTTTAAATAGAATACTATATGTCTGTTTAAAAAAAAAAAAAAAGGACCAAAAAAAACAAACAAACAAAGGAACTTGTGACTGGGTGTGAAATGATGTACGAGTTGTCGACAGGGAGAAAATCATGTTATTTTGCTTTCCATATGAAGTGTCTTTGGAGATGTACAACTTCTCAAGAATATTGTATGCTATAGGGAAGCAATGAAGTGTGGTGAAATTGCGCAATTAAACTTTCACTGAAACACTTGTTGCGAGCTGTCGCATCTCAGCGGAGAGAGAGAGAAGAGGGAGCTCTTTCCATTTTCTCCGGCTCCCACTGTGCACACACACACACACACACACACATTGGAACAGTCTGCGGCATACCGCAGCTTCCACAAATAATTATACACAGTCCAAACAAAAAATTGTATGTCACACGCAGGATCTTGACAAAGTGTTAAAGTGAAAGTTTAATGGCGCAATTTCACCACGCTTTATAGCAGCGGTCCTCAATAGGAGGCCCCCGGCCTCCTGTTTGTGGCCCCTGTACTATTATTCCTTCACTAATGTGTTTTGGTTGGGTCAGACTTGTCTCCATGCCACTGATACACAGACAGCTGGGTCACTCACTGCTGTAAGAGATTGAAAATGGCGTGTTCCAAGTAAACTGCAAAAAAAAAAAAGGATTCTCGTTTGAGTAGAAACAAGTAAAATTCAAAACTGATTCTATGGACAAATGTGTTCTATGAATACATTTGGCTTCGATATGAGGACCGGATTTTGAAGGATGACGGACTCTTAAATTCAAGACTGTGTGTGCACGCTTGTCTGTTTGTTTGTGTTGACTCTGTCGGGGACGTAACGGCCCCTAGTCTCCTGTCCCTCTCTCTCTCTCACAGACACACACACACATATGCGCACGCACACAAACGCAGAAAGGCAGCAGCAGCAGACACTCAGTGCAGCTCACAGTGCGGAGCGGCGGAGGAGGAGGACCGATGGCGTGGGCTGTAGTTTTGTCTCAGCTCCAGGATTACATTATGACCTCTCTCTCTTTTTACCTCTCTTTTGGAGAGTGTGTGTGTGTGAGAGAGAGAGAGAGAGAGCGCCTCTACCCCCTTTCCTTTCTCCTCTCCCTTCTGTGAGAACTCAGCCTCAGATTTTTTTTTTCTCCATTCCATCCAAGGCTCAGGCTGCGAAGTTAAATGCTGGATCTTTATTTCAGCGACCATTTTTGGCTGTAAAAATGCTGAACAGCGTCCTGTTTCTGAGCGTCCTCTCGGTCACCAGTCTGACACCGTCCGAAACGCAGAGCCGCAAAACCAAACAAATCTGCAAGACCCGCTGCAGCTGCGAGAAGCGCGAGAACATTCTGAACATCAACTGCGAGAATAAAGGATTTACCACTGTCGGTCAGTTCCAGGCGCCCCCCAGTAAAATCTCGCAACTTTTTCTAAATGGAAACTTCCTGTCAAGGCTCAGCGCCAATGAGTTTGTCAATTATGGCAATGTCACTTCTCTGTATCTTGGGAATAATGGCTTACAGAGGTGCTCCCGCAGCAAAATCCAACCCTTACAAAAGCCCCTGCATTAAAAGGCCCTGGCACGTAGCCTACCACCCCCTCCTCCTCTTCCTCCTCTTCTTCTTCTTCTTCTTTTAGCTCAGTCAGCCCCACCGAATCCCAGATGCACCCTGAGGTCCCACTTTTAGCCCTGATTGTCGGGCTTTTTGTTGTTTTCACCTTTTCGGTCATCATCGGTGTCTTTGTCTCTGTTCTGAAGCGTAGTACCATCAGTACTTTCAATGGATTAATGGATAAATCTCCGGTGTCCTGCGGCTTGGCCACCCCGGAGCCTCCGGAGATGTTGTATTAAAACTTAGGGGAGAGTTCCAACAAGGAACTTCCCACAGCAGCAGGCGCCCCCCCCCCATCCATTAAAAGTTTTGCACTTTACCGAAGAGACCTTGTATCATTTATTTTTTATTTATGTTGTTTGTTTCGGACATGTCAATTCATAAGCATCACATTTCATCATTGTTCAAATAATACAACACACATGGCCGAAAGGGAAAAGCGGGAGAAGCCAAAGCTTATCAAGTCCCGCCCCCATTACCCACAGTATAAAATCTTCATTCTGATCTTTTCTTGTCTTTTGCAAATTACTTTTTTCTTTTCTTCTCTTTTTTTCTTTTGTTATGACCTTTGACAAAACATATTACAGCAGTAGCATATAGAGCTGAATTCAAGCTCTAGACAGTACATACAGATTACATGTGTGTCTGCACATGTGTCCATATTAGTCCATCATGAGTGAACAACAGTCTCATCTTATGGCCTCATCTTATAGCCAGGCTTGCCACAAAGTCAGAATATCCAATTGAGAGAGAGCAAAAGTCCAGTGTATTTATTATTTGTTGAGATGGTGTTGGGATGGTGTAAGAGCCCTTTAATGCATTTTCATGTTATTCATCAGTCTCCTCTGCAGCTTTTATGGCTGCTAGCTTCGCCATGTCCTCCCGATTGGTGGCTACATCAACTCGCATCTGTATCACGAAGTCGCGGATTGTTGAGATGTCAGAGCGTATCCCGACCACAGCACTCCGAGTATCATGCCCCCCCTATGAGGCGATTTGTCACCAACCAGGACAGGTTGAACAAAACCGTGCTGTAACGGGACCCCCAGGAGTACTACAGGGAGGAGCACCCCTCCAAAAACAATGAGCACCCACTTCTGCTCCCAGGGAAGCTAAAAACAGAGTCAGAGGTATTTGGAGGTTCTTGAGAAACAGACTGCGATGAGCTAACTGTAAGATAATGACCCCTAATAATGAATGATACCCTCTTTATATATCCATCTTATCTGTGTTCAGTCCTACATTATTTACTGGAAGCAAACTGAAGCCTTTGATGATCTTTTTTTCTCTCTTCCTTTTCTTCTTTTTTTTTTGTTTTTCCTTTTTCAGATGTATAAAAAAGGAGTATAAGACGTATATTATTATGCAGTTCTATTTTTTGCTCCTGGAAGTTACTAAATTATTTCTTACAGACTCTGTTGAAATTCCAACAGACTCTGACGACGGCATGTATATAATGGGCAGGACTGTGTACAAATACGGCTTTTGCTTTTCATGAAACTGTATTTTATTTTCCCCCTGTGAGAAAGTATGACGTAATTATTCTTTGTAGAAGTGGAAACGCTATTCCTGTACATATTTAGCATACACACATAAATGGTGAGTGTTGAACCAAATTCAGAACCCTTTTCAGAATCCAACAAGCAGCAAAATCTTACTTTACTTACTCCAGAAAGTGCCTTTGCACTCTATACACACTATTTTATCAACAATGCTCTCTGCAAAATGGAAAAATTACCCTTTTTCTTAAAGTGCTGTATTTTAAAGAATCACATCTTTATGTTAAATAGAATACTATATGTCTGTTTAAAAAAAAAAAAAAAGGACCAAAAAAAACAAACAAACAAAAGAACTTGTGACTGGGTGTGAAATGATGTACGAGTTGTCGACAGGGAGAAAATCATGTTATTTTGCTTTCCATATGAAGTGTCTTTGGAGATGTACAACTTCTAGAGAATATTGTATGCTATAGGGAAGCAATAAAGTGTGGTGAAATTGCGCAATTAAACTTTCACTGAAACACTTGTTTAAGATCCTGCGAGTGATGTGCATTTTTTGGTTCGGACTGTGTATAATTTTTTTCTGGATGCTGTGGTGTGCCGCGGACTGCTCTAATGTGTGTGTGTGTGTGTGTGTGTGTGTGTGTGTGTGTGTGTGTGTGTGTGTGTGTGTGTGTGTGTGTGTGTGTGCGCGCGCGCGATGGCTCGCCTGACAGTTGACCATTTTTTTCCGACTCCTTTTTAGGGCTAACTGATAGTCTGCCCGCTCCTCAGACCTGACACAGCATTCCGAGGCCCCTCTCCAAATCCATGGACCTCCCTTTCTCTGAAAAAATCTCCACTCAATCCATCTAATGGTACGCAGACACGACGCTGATGCTTGATGCAGAGAGTCGGTACTTTTCTCAGCAGGGACGGCATCACTGAGTGCAGTAAAGTGTGCCGTCTGGAAAATACTGCTGGGTGTGTCACTGGACGACGGTCGGGCTGCGGAGCGGTGCAGGTACAGAGAAGAAGTAGCACGTGAGAAGATGGTGATACCATTTACTAAGCGGGGTTGTTTCCATTTTCGTCCCTAATATATACATTTTAAACCACAAACTACGGGTGCTGGCTGGCTGAATCATTTCCTCCACTGCAACAACTTCACTTGCAGAAGGATGCCAGAGAATTCACTGGCGAATTGGCGAAGCTGGAGAAGTTTGTGACATTTTCATCCCGGATTTTTGAGAGGAAGGAATTAAACGCCTGGTCCCAAATAAACGCCTGGTCTGTTAAGTGATTGAAACAAATAAACGCTCCGGCTATTATTTGGCATTGTACGGTATGATAACTCTCCCGGCCCGGGAAGAGAGACATGCATCTGCTCGGCCCGCAGTGCTCAGCTGCAGCTAATCAGAGAGGTGACAAGACGGGACTCATCATGACTGACAGGCATCAAGGCCACTCAGCGTTACCTTACTGACCTGCCCCCAGCTATTTCATTCACAAAAACCGGGCCTGTGGCAATTCTGAACAGCTGTTTTTTTTTTGTTTTTTTTCCTTCCTTCATGGGCCCCTGACGCCGTCCGGGCCCCGGTGCCGCTGCACCGCCGATACTTACGCCACTGATCTAACCACCGCTAGCATAGCTGGATTTTTGTTGTGAAGCTAAAAGCAGATTTCAACTCTCCTCCATCAGCTTCCGGGTTGGGGAAGTCCCGACACGATTACCAAGTGCGGTTAGAAATGCTCAATTCCGTTTTTTCCCTTTCGCTCTCATTAATAACTGTTATAAACTGGCAGGTAAGACACATATGAACTTTGATTGCTTTTCAATGGAGTCATAATCATACATTTTCATCCATGAGCTGCGGAACTCTACTGCACTTGGTAATCGACTCGTCGGGACTTCCCGTCAACAGGAAGCTGCTGCAGAAGAGTGGTACATTTTGTCAGCTTTTCAGGAGAAATCCAGCTAAGCTAGCGGAGGTTAGATGCCCCGGACTATGTGCTGAGAACCTTTTTGTACTGTTGCTGAAGTTTGGTGCTGTTCTGAGCATTAATTGTTGCGTTTTTGGTGGCGGTTTATATTTGGATCCATTTACTGCAATGTATTGTGTCGCGCAGTCGTTTCTGAGGTTGATAAAACTCCGTAAATTAGCGGTCTGCTAACTTGATGTCGCAAGAGGGAGTCTAATACAGTTTCATGGTGTGTTAGACCATGGATTAAACTTACACCGGAATATCCCTTTAAGCGCAGCGCTCCTCTTCAACTCTCTCATTCCGCTCACTCAGGTTCACTGTTACTGTAACTCAAAAATATATAGCCTACTTATGTTTAGATATATAGCCTACCTCAAGAATATAATAACCCTTTTATGTATCTGTTGAAGCAACATTAGTATTCCTATTTAGGCTACATGCAGATAGGTTATAGATTTAATTATGTTAAATATAATTTTCTTATTTGGCTAAAATCTTTGTGTTTTATCATTATCATAATCATGGTCAACTAATTAAAGGCAAAAGTACAAAATCATTCATTGAACAGGAATATTCAAGTACAAAGTATCAGTATCGGTATCGGCAATACTGACCCTGTACTTACTTGGTATCGGATTGATACCAAAATTTGCTGTATCGCCCACCCCTAGTATGCATATGTATCATGATTAGACGCACAAAAATGATCCCTGAACCCAAAACATCAGTCCAACAGGAAGTCCGCCATTTTGATTTTCGACGCCATTTTGATGCATTTCCATGCCTCGTACTTCAACAAATTCCTTCTACAGATTTGACACCACAGCTTCATATTCATTCAGTATAATCATCATCGGACTTGGAAGACAAAACGTTATCAAAAGCTTTCGCCTACATCATAGCTGGTGGGCTTGGTGGTGCGGCCCATTTTGATGCTTTGCCATAAAGCAGGAAGTCCTTATTTCTTCAAAATACAAATACCCATCTACACCAAATTGCTATGCAATTTACATGACATTTACTGCTTGTTTTCTACACATTGTACACTATGACGTGACATGCAAGTAACATTTCTTTTCTTTCTTTCTTTTAAAATCCAAATGTCTTCCAAACCATACCCTCAATGGTTTACTGTGAACTAGGGGCGTTGCAAGGAGTGCAAAACATCCGGGGCTTTAGCCTCAATTATCTTGAAAAAGTAATCTGATTACTGATTACTCCTTTAAAAAGTACAGCCAGCCCAGAGTGTACAACAAACCTTAATATTCTCATCTTTAGCTGACACGAACTCAAAATAATGACTGTATTTTCAGCTAGAAAACGCATATCTCTCTCTCTCTGTTATTTGTGTTTGTGTCGCTGCATGGTGTTACACGTGTGTAACGCCCGCTGATGTAATGAAGCCCACAAATGTAATAAATCACAAAGGTAATAAAAATCTACAGCATCCAATGTAATCAACCCACAAATGTAATACATTTTCCACAAACATAATAGCAGTTGCCTACTACAAAAGTAAGACGCGATTTCCTGCATATGTGACAACTGTTAAGTTCGCAGATATTTATTTATGGAAGTGAATCTATTCCATAATTCAAATTAAAAAAGGATTAACAGAAATGCTTTTTCCATTTTCAGAATATAGCTGCATTTTTTGACTCATAAATAAAATGAGTAATAAATCATCCAAATTGCATTTTCCTTTCCTTTTTCAAGACTGCCCAATTCGTAACTTCACTAAAAATGATAAAGAATTATTACAATAAAGATTTTCACTTCCCCCCGAACGTAATAAATCCCTGCAAACGTAATAGTTATTACGTTCGTGGGAAATCGCATTATGTTTGTAGTAGGCAGCGGCTATTACATTTGTGGAAAATGTATTACATTTGTGGGTTGATTATACATTAAATGCTGCAGATTTTTATCATGTTTGTGGGTATTATTACATTGGCGGGCATGCATACAAGACATCACTCCCTGAGACGCAAGAAGAAGTTAAAAATATATATTTTTACTGAGGAAAATGACAAAAATAATAGTAATGTACTGTGACTTGAATAAGTAACTTCAATCTGATAACTGATTTGGAAATATTAATGCATTAGATTACTCATTACTGAAAAAAGTGGTCATATTAGAGTAACGTGTTGCTGAGTCTTTTTCTCCCCAGGGAAATTTTGAAAATTGGGCTGTTAAGGATGCAATTTCAACGTAGTTCGAGAAGGAAAGGAAGGCCAATCGTTGGGTCTTCATCGTCATATTTCAATCACAAACAAAGCTTATTTTCCCTCACTGTAGGCCTATTGAGTAATTTTTACGTTAAATATATTATAGCCTGTAATAACACCTGTGCTGTGTGCATAGGCTATTAGAGCAGGTAGAACATTCACTATTATAATTTCTCTGCTACACTGTCTATCTGCATTAGGCCTACAGTAGGATTTATAGGGTATTAAGGGGGAAAATAGCCATTTAACAGAGAATACACACCCAGACTACACCCACCACCACAATTCTGATTTGATTTACCACAGAGGGCAAAATAGAAATTAAAATTAGAATAATTAACTCATGTGCCTACCAGGTGTCAAGGTGACCATGTAGTGGTTGAATTCACAGCGAGACTGCTGAATCTGTGCAAGCAAGCATCCCTGCTCCTCCTCAGGGTTTGGGGGAGATGAAGTCTCACTCTCCACCTCTCCTTGCTCTGGCTGCAACTTTTTGTTTTCATAGAACCTCTTTAAATCAATAAAAACTAACTACTATAAACGCTGCAATGATACTAAACAGTAGGCTAATAGACAGGCTCTGGTAAAATCAGTGACACATAGAGGGGGAAAGAATAACACTGATGTGGAATTTGCAACAAATTATCCTGACTCTGCCCATATATGGGCATAAGGAAGATCGGTCAGCTTCTGCGAGTTTTGCGCTGGTGACAATGTTGGATTTGTGGCTGCTGTTCGTTCGATATGCAACCACATAAAAACCTCTGGGACTATTTTCATCATAAGGCAATTATATTAGGGTTTTTGAAAAAAAAAAAAAATTTTAAGGCTCAGAGATCTGGGGCTATTCCCAAAACATCAGGGGCTATAGCCCCGAATGCCCAGGTCTGACGACGCGCCTGCTGTGAACCATGTCAGCATTGTCGCACATGGTTATGTTTATCCCTCTTAAGCACAAGAGTAATGGAGACAGTGCATTTCATAATTTCCCCCTGATTTTCATGCTTCTACTGTGGTTGAGCAGGCTACGTAGTTTAATTGTTTTATTTGTTCGTTTTAAGTGTGTTTATTCCTAATATGTTTGTATGAGTGTTTTATATAGAAAACGAGCAGATACACTATGCCTGACTTCTGCACCTGCATCCTCTTCATCTTAACCATCCCCGATTCACAGATCATCTCCTCATCATCTTGTCATTGCCTGTGCTGGTCATTTTTTCTAGTAAAAGGCACAGCTGCGGTAGCATCGCTCCTACTAGCAATGCAGCGGCTAACGTTACCTGTGCTGCTTTTTCCATCCTGTTGATCCCTTTAATCCACTCAGTTTTTGTCATCTGCCTCTTTTGTGTGAACTGCTTAATCATAATAGTTCTACTTGACCAGTCATAGACCTTGCATATATTGTAGCTGGTAAACTTTATGACCTGATTTCTGACTTCTTATTGTTAAAATATTTTTAGCTCATTTTTTTCATAATCTTGGCAAAGGAACTCCATAACTCTGTGGTTCACAGACCTCCAACTTGCATCCCAGCTGGCAAGCAACAAACCTGATTTCCAGCTTTCAGTCCAGACTTAGAGCAGCAGCCTTCAATCTGGCCTGCTAGTGATTAGCCTGCTGGCTTCCTGTCTGCACCTCGGCATGTTAACATCCAGCCTGCTAACCTCCAATCAGCTAGGCTTTAGTCTGCTAGCTTTTAACAGAATAACTCTTACCCTGCTCTATAGTGGGTTTGCAACCCACTGAGCCACGCACACAATGGAGGGTGCGTTGTTCTGTGGCTGAACTGGCCAGGATAACTTTTGTTGTGCATCTCATTACATTGTTAAATGCCACTCTTACTAACCATTATATTCATGCATATTCCTGGGGTATCGGGATCCTCAAGTGTGCGATTTCATTTCATGAGTGGATATATAGTTACATGGCTGGTTTATTTAGAAGCGTCAATAGAATGGTTTGTTGTCCTGGCTGCCAACGTTAAACATAACCCACAAAGATTTATGATCTCTAATGTAATGCTGGTCTTTCTTAGTCTACATTGCAACACATGACATCATTTAAGTCTCAGTAAAAGCCCTTTCAGTGCCAAATAATCGGCCACACCGGTTCAATTGGTTGATCTCCATTTACAACATACTATAATGGGTTTGGTTCCGGCCCAATAGCAGCACAAAGACAGGCAGGTGTCATTGGTAACAAACTTTATTTGCAAATGTGCAGGCAATAATGGCAGTAGGCAAAACAGTCTGTTTTCTGGCCGCTGGCCTTTAACAGTCTCTGGTGGGGATTGGAGTTTAGGTTCAGCTGAACCAAACCAGGACATTGGTGAGTAATGCCCCTGAAACCGAGTCTCATACTCCATCAGTGAAGGAATAATCAGAGTCACAGAACTGCAGGAAGCCACAAAGGAGACAGGAGTAACTCTCACTCTGTAGAACTGAATCAGGTAATCACCGGATAGCCATGGGAGCAGACAGGCAGAACCCAGAAAGTGACAGGTGAGGATCATGGTCGGGGACGGAAGGCTAAGATCATTTCCAGGAGATCGGTGAGGCAGGATAGTCGGAGGCAAGCAGGGTTGGAACCCTGAGATCAGGCAGAGGAGAGTCTGGTGCAAGCATCAAGAACAATCCGGCAATGAGTGATTATGGACCTGGGGCTTAAATGCAGCCAGAGCAGAGCAGAGAGCAAGGGTGAGTGGAGTTGCCTTGATGAGAGTGGTGTGTCTGATTGGCAGATTGAAGCAGGCAGGTGCAGAGTGGTGAAGCAGAGATGAACTGTGACACATACAGGCTAACGCAAAAAGCAAAGAGAACCTGACAGCCTGATCAGGTTCTCTGGGAGATTGAACAAACTGCACTACCTGAGGGCCCTATGTAATGGGGAAATTTCCGTTCTTGCCTACCTCTCTCACCACACACACACACACACCAGTGTCGCCCGTCATATGACAATGTCAAGTGGCCAGTCCAAGCATGTTGTCGTGTGTGTGTCCTTGGACAGTGTCTCTACTTTTAACATGTTGTGGCAATGGCAGCAAAGGTGTGCTTTTAAAGTTGGTTAGGTTAAAGATCACATTTAGGCAAAGAACTTTATCTCACCAAGTGTTCATCTCCTTCCATTATTGTGTTGTTGTAGTAAGTGTCTTAAAAAAAATCACCACAGCGGTCAACCCTTACGACTGAGACTTCATTTAACTTCCCCCAAGAAAAGATCATCCCTCCCCAGGAGTGAGAGAGTCAGACAGGGTCCTGTTTACTGATGCAGTTTATGTAATTTAAAGCAGACAAACTTAACTTCATCACTTTCCATGATGTTTAGTGGGTCAGGATCTCAATCACAACACATTATATTGGCAATCATGTGATTAGAAACAGTCAGCGGGTACATATTTAGAATAACAGGTGGACATTGAGGGAAACACATTGCAAATCACACAAACGTCATCATCATGACGTGTAACGTCACGGCTCTTTTGGAACCGCAGCGCCAGCTTGCTGTGAGAATTACACACTGGCGTGGTTTAATACCGGAGCTGCTTGGTTCTGTGTGAGCAAGAAACGACAGTGTTACATCCGCCTCAGCCACTCCCTCTACTTCCAGGGGTTAATCACCCCTTCCCCAGTCCCTCTCCGTGTGTGTGTGTGTGTGTCAGGTGTGCCGGAGACAAAGCAGAGAGTTAACCACCAGCTGCACCCTCTCCCTGGACACTTCCTCTAGCTCAGTACTTCTCAAATAGCGGGGGGGGCGCGTGAGGTGTCAGGGGGGGCATGAGAGGCAGGGCGGGACGTGAGGGTCTATTTCCATTGGATAGTGTCCGCAGCGTTACGTCCGCCACGTTATGTCCACCACGCCAGCGGAGCTGATAGGTTTCACTTTGCCTATGTGTTAACTTCCAGCAGGTCCACTGCGCTGAGTATCTGCTCCGTCCCAGCTCCGGCAGTCCGGAGCACGACGCAGCAATTTAGCTGAATTTTGCACCGAGCAGACAGGAAGTCAAGCGCCGGAATAACAATATAACATCCAGTTACTTTTCAAAATAAAACACTACGTGTTGACACCAGCACACAAATCTCATAAAATGGGCAAACACAAGCTCTTCTGCTAATCCTTCAGTTGAGAACTATGGAGCAGGAAATATGACGATGCCTACATGGGTTTACCGTGAACACGGTCGAAAATGAGGAATGACCCGTTTGTGTTTTATGCCTAAAAACTCTGGCAGCAGACAGCATTAAACCATTTTGATAATCAGGTGATTGTATGCAGAATGCTGCAAATCGTACAGTGGTTTATACAGATTAATAAATAGATATTATCAGGTTCATCATAGTATTTCAATTCAGGAGGTGTGTGAAAAAAAATTCTGTCCTCAAAAATAATTGAGAACCACTCCTCTAGCTCTTCCGGGAGGATCCCAAGGCGTTCCTAGTGACATAGTCACTCCAGCGTGTTCTGGGTCTTCCTCGGGGTCCCCTCCCGGCGGGGGATGCCAGGAACACCTCACGATGAAGGCGTCCAGGGGGCATCCGATACAGATGCCTGAGTCACCTCAGATGGCTCTTCTCGATGTGGAGAAGCAGCGGCTTTACTCCTAGCTCCTCACCCTATCTCTAAAGGAACGCCCTGCCCACCTGCGGAGGAAAGTCATTTCCATAGGTGAGGATAGGAACGTTGATTGACCGGTAAATCGAGAGCTTCGCCTTCGGCTCAGCTCTTTCTTCTCCACAACAGACTGATACCGATCCGCCTGTTAATCTTGCGCTCCATCCTTCCCTCACTTGTGAACGAGGCCCAAGATACTTAAACTCCCCCACCTGAGGCAGGAGCTCTCTCCCAACCTGAAGGGAGCAAGCCACCTTTTTCCAGTCGAGAACCATGGCCTCGGACCTCCCAGCTGCTTCACATTCGGCTGCAAACCGCCCCAGGACATGCTGGAGGTCCTGGCTCGAAGGAGCCAACAAGACAACATCATCTGCGAAAAGCAGAGATGAGATCCGGTGGCTCCCGAACCAGACCCCCTCCGGCCCGTGGCTGCGCCTAGACAATCTATCCATAAAGATAATGAACAGAACCGGTGACAAAGGGCAGCCCTGCTGGAGTCCAACATGCACTGGGAACAGGTCTGACTTACCGCCAGCAATGCGAACCAAGCTCCTGCTCCGGTTATACAGGGACCGTAGAGCCCTTAGCAGAGGGCCTCCGACCCCATACTCCCGAAGCACCTCTTACTGAATGCCACGAGGGGCGCGGTCGAACGCCTTCTCCAAGTCCTCAAAGCACATGTGGACTGGTTGGGCAAACTCCTATGAACCTTTGAGCACCCTGGAGAGGGTATAGAGCTAGTCCAGTGTTCCACAGCCAGGACATAAATCGCATTGTTCCTCCTGAATCCGAGGTTTGACTATCAGCCGAATTCTCCTCTCCAGTACCCAGGGAGGCTGAGGAGTGTGATCCCCCGATAGTTGGAACACACCCTCAAATCCCCCTTTTTGAAAAGTGGGACCACCACCCCAATCTGCCAGTCCAGAGGCACTGTCCCTGACTGCCACGCGATGCTGCAGAGACGTGTCAGCCAAGACAGCCCCACAACATCGATAGACTTAAGCTACTCAGGGCGGATCTCATCCACCCTAGGTGCCCTGCCACTGAGGAGCTCCCGAACTACCTCAGTGACATAAGCTTCAGTGATGAATGTATCAACCTGTGAGTCCCCAGCCCCCCAGTGTCAGTGGGATTGAGGAGATCCTCAAAGTATTCCTTCCACCGCCTGACAATGTCCCCAGTCGAGGTCAACAGCTCCACACCTCCACTGTAAACAGTGTTGGTGGAAGAATGCTTCCCCTTCCTGAGGCAGCAGATGGTTTGCCAGAATTTCTTCGTGGCCGACTGGTAGTCCTCCTCCTTGGCCTCCCCGAACTTTTCCCAGACCTGAGTTTTTGCTTCCACCACCACCCATGCTGCCGCACGCTTGGCCTGCTGGTACCCATCAGCTGTCTCAGTCCCCCGAGCCAACCAGGCTCGATAGGACTCCTTCTTTAGCTTGACAGCATCCCTTACTTCTAGTGTCCACCACCAGGTTTGGGGATTGCCGCCCTGACAGGCACCGGAGACCTTATGGCCACAGCTTCGAACAGCCGTGTCAACAATGGAAGTGGAGAACATAGTCCATTCAGACTCAATGTCCCCAGCCTCCCTCGGGATCTGGTCAAAGCTCTCCCGGAGGTGGGAGTTGAAGACCTCTCCTACAGAGGGTTCCGCCAGACGTTCCCAGCAGACCATCACAATGCGTTTGGGTCTGCCAAGTCTGTCTAGCTTCATCCCCTGCCAGTGGATTCGACTCACCACCGGGTGGTGGTCAGTTGACAGCTCAGCCCCTCTCTTCACCCGAGTGTCCAGGGCATACGGTCGGAGGTCAATGACACAACCACAAAGTCGATCATTTACCTCCAGCCTAGGGTGTCCTGGTGCCACATGCGCTGATGGACACCCTTATGCTTGAACATGCTGTTCATTATGGACAACCTGCAACAGAACACCACTCGGGTTCAATCTTCTCAATCACACCCCTCCAGGTAACGCTGTCGCTGCCCACATGAGCGTTGAAGTCCCCCAGTAGAACGATGGAGTCCCCTGTTGGAGCACTTTCCAGTACCCCTCCCAGGGCCTCCAAGAAGGCCGGGTACTCTATACTGCTGTTCGGCCCATAAGCTGAAATAACAGTAAGAGACCTATCCCCAACCCGAAGGCGCAGGGAGGCGACCCTAGTGTTCATCGGGGAGAACTACAACACATGGCGGCTCAGATGGGGTGCTATAAGCAAGCCCACACAAGCTTGCCACCTCTCACCGCAGGCAACTCCAGAGTAGAAGAGAGTCCAGCCTCTCTCAAGGAGTTGGGTTCCAGAGCCCAGACTGTGCGTGGAGGTGAGCTCAACTATTTCTAGCTGGTACTGCTCAACCTCCCGAACTAGCTCAGGTTCTTTCTCCCACAGTGACATTCCATGTCCCCATGGCTAGTGTCACCGTCTGGGTATTGGGTTGTTGGGCCCCCGTCCACGACTGCCACCCAAATCACATAGCATCGGCCCCTTCTGAACCCTGCTGTGGGTGGTGAGCCTACTGGAGGGTGGGCCCACGTTGCTCGTTCGGGCTGCGCCCGGTTGGGTCCCATGGGCAAAGACCTGGCCTGCGAGCCCCAATCCATGGCCTGGCCCCAGGGTGATGCCAATACAAAATATTGAATTGATTTTGAATACCCCAATATATCTTGCACTGACCACTGTTTTTTATATGCATGACATATGTGATGTGTCCCTCTTCAACTGGTAAAAGCCTCCTTGTACCTCTTTGGAATGTTTTTCAGTCAGGTTTTCAAGTCAGCAAACCTAAAAAACAAAAATGTGTCTGCCTTTATGGGTGTCCAGAAAACACAGGCCTGCTGAGAGCTTTCTGATCAAATCATATAACTTATCTAGCAATTTGTCTTCTCCTGTAACATTCTCTCTTACTTCAGAACTGATGTCTCTCCACTATTGGTTGCACAAATTCCAGATAACATAAAATAGCATCAAGGGATTGTGGGCACTGCATTAATTATATCTTCTATACCGTGGACATACCACTGAGTACAATTTAATCAGTTTGAAGATATTTTTTTAATTGTATAAGCCTGGATATTCTGGGTACCAATGAGGTATTTCTCTCCTCCTCCTCCCTTCTTTGCTGCATCTCAGATTTCTCTTTCTCCTGTTTTTTATGTGTTTGAACAAGTTTGTGTTTTTGCCACATTAGTGAACTGCTCTTTACACATATCCCAGTTTGCAATATTTTATTAATGTTATAAAAAACTGAAAAAGAAACTGAACAAACACAAAGCTCATATTTTATAATGCATTTTAGATTTTTTAAATTGATTAAACATTATAGGTAAATAAACCATGCAGAACTGCTGGGTGTTGTCAGTAAGTTGACCAACTGCTAATGTTGGCCTTATATTTACCTGACAGATACTGTATAAGATATATTAATCCTGTTCATCAGCTAGAAAGCAATTTGTCATTTTGAGGTTCTGAAAAATCACAACAAGATTCAGGACAAAGGAGCTGATTATGCGGTCACCTTCCCTCTGAAAATGGATATACTTATCATCTTAACTGTAAATAACTGACTTGGTCTGACTTTAAGGTTCTTCAAATGGTTAACAGAATGTTTTCAAACATAATTCCTATGATATAGAAAAGGCTTTCTTTCAGTCAGTGTTTCTCTACAGTATATTGATCTTACAGGAGTCAGGCTTCAGTATCTTAAGTGTAACAATGAGTCTAACAGATTTTCTAAACCATGGATAGAAAAAGGTGTAGATCAGAGGGTTAAGACAGGAGTTAAAATAGGACAGACAAATTACAAAGTAAGCAAATGAGGCATTGAGCATTGTGTCCTGGCCTGTAAGAGCAACACAATAATATGGGCAAACACATATTAGAAAGACAAGTACAACAACACCAAGAGTCGTGGCTGCTTTCAACTCAGATTTGTTAGCAGCTACTTTCCTTGATCTCTGGAGAGTGACAGCTGCAATGTGAGACCGGATGGCACGAGCCTGAGACACAGCCACCACAAATACTCTCATGTACAGAACTACAATGACAGTGACAGGACCGATAAAGCTCACAAAGAGATCAACAAGTCCCGCAATATGATCAATTATAATCACACACTCTCCAATGCATGAGTTATAAGTGCCTGGTTGTTTCAGGATATCTTTCAGCAGCAGACTGTGAAAAAGAGCAGAAAACATCCAACAGAGACAAAGACAGACTTGAACTCTTTTTTGAGTGACGTTGGTGGGAAAATGTAAAGGATGACAAATAGCTACATAGCGGTCAACAGATATGAGCACCATGGTTCCTATTGAGGCAGAGGTTATAACATATGCTAGATACTGATACAGAGTGCACATGAGGTCGCCAAGGAACCAACAGCCATCTATGAGGACAATTTGAAAGAACATGATGAGGCCCACGAAGAAATCTGAGACAGCAAGAGAGAGGAGGAGGAGGTTGGTGGGGGTGTGGAGCTGCCTGGAAAGGAAGACCAGAAATATTTAATAATATATATTTATCAATATTTAACACATCAAGATATATAAGCATAAGCTGAAAGTACACACAAAAAAATACGCTTTTTGCTATGTAACAGTTTCTTAAGTTAATGAGTGACTACTTGAAGTGGGAGATAGAGATGATGACCAGCAGGTTAAGAGCTGCAGTGAGCAGAGCGATGAAGGACAGCAGAATGTAAATCAGCATGGTCTCAAAGTGAGGACGTATTGGCTTTCTGCAGGAGCTGTTGAGGAGTTGTGGAAAGCAGAGGTAAGTTTCTTCCAAGGTAACCATCACCACAGAGAGGTGAACCTGCTGAGCTCTGGCAGTGTTTGACCAAAGTTTAGACATGATATAAACAAATTAGCTCTATTGCCCCTCCTCTAAGATTCTGCCTCAATTGGATTGTCCTTCCCCCTTTGCTCTGATTAGTATTTTCATTATTCCCTCCCATCTAATTTAAGCTTTTCTCAACCATACATTCAAACTGGAGCTCAATAAAGCTTTATCATATCAAGATATTAAATGTGCCACATCTGGACTTGAATGAAAAGCTAGAGCTATCTCAATGTTCATCACAAAAACAGGATGCATATGCGCTCAAGTCAGAGTGACAAATCAAATGCTCCAGTTATCTATGGAAATTTTTTTTAACACGCGATTAACGCACTGTATTAAAGAAATAAAAGAAATGCGCATTGTTTGATTTACGGCCGTCGATGGCACCTGTAGTCTTGATCCAGAGGGTAGCACAAGAATAAGAAAGGGAATCAGAAGAAGAAGAAGCAGGGTTGGCGCTCAGGAAAAACACGGGGGACTGAAAAGCGAAAGCGAAAGGAAATGGAGAAAGGACTTATGAACGACAAATTCACTTCAAAACACTGCCAGATGGTTCGGTCGATAGGACAAAAGTTATCTGCACGTACTGTCAACATGAAATGAGTTACCATTGAAGTACATCGAGTCTCAAATATCATTTGCAAGCCAAAAATGTGATTAATTTGCGATGAATCGCAAGTTAACTATGGACAAAATGCAATTAATCGCGATTAAAAAACTTCATCGTTTGACAGCCCTAGTATTAAGATTATGATAAATAGGACAAAATAAAGAATAAAAAGGTTTCTGGTTCATCACTGGCTTAGGATGATGGATGGTGTGGAGTTCCTGCTCATTTTCGCCCCAGTGTTTTTCTGGGTTTCTTCCAGGTGCTCTTCTTTCCCTCACCTTCAATAACAGGTGTATTATGTTAATTCTCCAGCCATCAACCAAGGCAACACCTCTGTACAGTTGCTACCCACTGCTCTTCAGGAATGAGTTAAATGAAGGGAACTAATTTCACTGGGATGTACAGAGTCTGAATGTATGTGACAATAAAGAATCCTCCTCCTCCAGTATTTAAGTTACTAGATCAACGGCCAAATGGATCTCCAAAAGGTGAAAGTTTAGAGCTCCATCATCTGTGCACAACTTTGCTGTAGTACAAAGGTAGGATCGGTCCGTTTATTAGCAATAATACATTTTTAGAATTAATAAAAAAATAATTACGTCACAATCACAGACTTAACCTTATGAGAAAAAAGTCTTTTTTGGCCACAGTGCATCACTTTATGATGTTATGGCTACGAAAACTGGCTTCAAAGCCTGTCGCTCTTCCTTGAAGCTTGGGTTGGTGTAGCGAAGAGAAGTGTTGGGATTTAACAAGAAGGGGGTTAGAAATAAGTCAGTAAGTCAGACAGCTTTGGTCAGACAGCTTTGGTCAGACAGCGGACAGAGCTCAGCAGCTTCTCTCCTTCTCTCTGTGGTGATGGAGCCTGAGGGAGCTGAACTTTGCCCTCCCCAACTACCCAATACCTCCTGCAGGAGGCAGAGCCTCCTCACTTTGACACTCCGCTTATTTATATTCTACTATACTCCATCTCGCTCCTCACTGCAGCTCTCAACCTGCTGGTCATCATCTCCATCTCCCGCTTCACCCACGGTTGAATCTACAGAGACACCATCATCAGTTGTTTGCCACTAAAAGGAAAATAAACCGCAAAACCGTACCACCATGACTGGAACATTGTGTTGTTCAACAGTGTTTTATTTGGACATACGGCATTATTATTTAGGACAAATACACCACTACACAAAGTAAAAAAACAACAACCTTAAAGCGGATATGTTTTGTTGATGAACTTTTTGGAAGTTACTCACATGTGGAAGAAGATTGTTTGTTTGATCGTCACATGGAAAAACCGTCGGGATTGAAGAACAGACATTGCACGAAACTGCCCAACATCCATGGTATGTGAATAGGTTAATTCTGGATGCTGTATTGGAAAACAGCTTAACTATTGGAGTGCTGGAATCATTGTTTCACTGAAGATGGATGAATATTGGGAGTTATAAGAAGTTGTCAGATTTTGGATGATGCGCAAAGTGATTGCGCAATAGTAACTCAACGGAGATTCATTCATAAAGCTGTGGTGCAAAGTTTGTCTGTGCCACAAATCATGTTTATCCGTATTGTGAACACTGGAAACAAAGAGTGTGGAAAGCCAAACGAGTTCAAAAGGGTTTGAAACAAAGAGACAATGTCTGACATTGCATCAAAAACAAAGAGTGACGCTTCGTCATTGCCACCTGACAAATGGAAAGTCAAGTTTACCATGAAAGGTTTGGCATTTTATATCAAAATGCAAACAGGCTAAGAGGTAAATGGAACAAATACATGTCTTGATGGAATCCACTGATAATGTGAAACCTGTGCAATCTTGCTTAACTAAGCTAATTAAGTGTCATGATGAAGCTAATGATAGGCATGAAGATGTCATAAATTTGGGTTTGCCAAAGGATAAATCTGAGAGTCAAATTGTGTGATTTCACTGAAAAGGCAAAGAACTGGTCATCTTAAGCTGGCCACCCATATGTGCAATGAAATGACAATTAAACTGAACCTCCTAACAACCGAAGTGTGCTTTCTGATGAAGGACATCTGAGAACAGTGCTTCTAACATCTTGTGTTCAAAGGAGAATCATCCGTGATCACACACGCAGTCATACAGTGTCATCCACCTCATCTGTGAGGATAAAGGTAGAAACGGATAAGGCTGCACTTGTGGAGCGCATGGCGGCATTGAAAAGGAAACATTTACTGGAAGCCAGAGAGGAGGAAATAAAATGGGAAAAGGAACAGTTGGCAATGGAACTGAACTGAACTGAACTTGCTGAAGTCAATGCAAAACTCATGTGCTGGAGATTAATTCAAAGTGTGGTTTTAAAGGATCAGATGGAATGAACTCATATTTTGAAAGGAACAGCGCTGAAAGAACGAACGCTTTGTTCCAGAAAAAAGGGATAAGAGCAATACTTTGAATGACCCTCATCCTGCGACCCAGGCTGTGACTGTCAGGCCTAAACAACAATCTGCATTAACACAAAGGGACATCAGATCAGTGTTAAATAGCAGCCAAGCACAAACAACACAAGTGGATCATGATGATCAACAGACAGGATATGAAACATATTGTGAACATCATGCAAAGAAAGAATCACTGCAAAACTTAGCATCTGCTCTGCCAACAAGAAATATTCCCGTGTTTGACGGCAACCCTCTTCAGTTTCAGTCCTATTAGAGCCTTTGAAAACTGTGTAGAAAAAAAGACAAATAACTTGAGTGTCTGCTTGAATTTTCTGGAGCAATACACCAGGGGGCAGCCAAGAGACCTAGTGAAGAGTTGTCAACATCTGCCAAAGGATACCAAAGACCTTCTTGCTGAACATTTTGGCAATGAGTACAAAATTGCTTCTGCTTACATGGACAAAATTCTTAACTGGCCTCTTAGAAAGCCAGAAGATGTTGAAGCACTGCAATCATTTTCTGTGTCTTCAAGGTTGCTGTGATTTAACACAGCAAATCATCTACATGAAAGAGTTGGACATGCCATTCAACCTCAGAAACATTGTGATGAAACTTCCCTGTAAACCCGAGTGCGACCTAACAGGCAGGAGAGTAATGGTGGACCTCCTACCTGTTAGGTCGCACTCGGGGATTGACACTTTTTGTCTGCAGACGGCAACGCACTGCAGATCCAGCTCCAACGGTGAGTAGTTCAAAAAACGTCTTTTTAGTAAACTCTCCATACACAAACAACGTTCTCAATGCTCGTGTTCATGTGTAGAGACCCCGGTGATACTACAAGCAAAGTTTCATGTTGTGTCGGGCCTTCTTAGTGTTTTAAAAATAGCGATTTTGTTGCTAGCGTGCCAGTGCCCCATGCACTCCATTGAAAATTAGCTTGCCAAAAAACGAAACTACAGTAAATCTTAAAAGTGCCTCTTTCGTTGTAATTATGCATTTACACGAAAGTTTGACTCATATACAATCACAAATAAAGCCTTGGTTGTTTTTTGGCGGGAGAAACCCTCTAAGACCCACTGTTGTAATATTACAACGTTACCTTTAGCCACCCTAAAAAACAATCTGTTATATTTGATCTTGTTTTTTTACCACATTTACATAGTCATTGGGTCCTATTGTTCAGTCTCACGATGCTATTGGATAGTACATTTGTTTATAAGTCCCGCCTCATGGCCATGAACTCACACAACCTCTCGTGGTTTCCTTCGGACAACATTGCTTTGTTTCATTGGACTAAATTCATCAGATTCAAGTAAGTAAAATGTCTTTTATATTTTTTTTTGTTGTTATTACAATGTCTAGAACATGTACATATGTAGTTTTTGTAGAACAGATTCATCAAATTTCATTTAGAGCTTGTTATATAATTGTTGTAATATTACAACGTTGGGTGAGTGTGGTAGTCAAAATAGCAGGCCTGTTGCAGTGGGAACAAACAGGTTGTATTCCCTCCTCTACACCAGTGTTTTTTTATACATGGACAGTATACATACTACCCTTGTGTTGTGTTCTGATCAGATTTGACTGATTTAAAAGTTTTATCTCTAAAAAATGTAGGTAATTTGATCAAGCTGACCTAAAATTCCACAACTTTGTCCACAAAGAGGATATCAACAGACAATTCAGTTCTAAGAAAGGTGAACATTTTCCTGAATGTGGATGTGTGGATGTAAGTGGGGGTATGCATGTTTTCCTTTTAGTATGATAATTAGAGGGTATTACAAGCAGTATTGTCATGTCAAGGCAGTATTGTGTGACTTAATGGCTGGTGATTGGGATGCACATTTCTTTTAGCATGATAAGTAGAGAGCATAGGTTAAGCCATTTACATTTACATTTAGGGCATTTAGCAGATGCTTTTGTCCAAAGTGACTTACAATAAGCAGACAGTATTGTCTGCCTGGAAAACATTGGGGAATTCACTATGTGGGAACAGCCAGGCAGGTGCGCCTGCCCAACTGTGACCTTGAAGACGAGAAGAGCTTGAAGAAAAAGGGGAGAGGAAGCGATGATGTCAGAGTGGAGGGGAATCACAACATCTGTGCTGTCAAATGGTCTGACAACAGGGCCATCACACTTGTGTGGTCCTTTCCTGGACCTGAACATGTGCAGAAGATTCAACGCTGGGACAAAGCCAGCCGAACCTACACTGAACTTGAGAGGCCTTACATTGTTGGTGTCAACAACAAGTACAAGGGAGTTGTGGATTTGTTGGACTCATTTACAGCCAAATAGAGGTCCCCCATCAAATCCCGTCGCTGGTACATGTACATCTTCTGGCACACCATCATCCTCTCTCAAGATGTCTAGCAAAGAGACAATGAACAGGAGACAGTTTCAGGCACAGCCAGCATCCTCTCTCATCCTGGTGAACATGGCGCTCCAAACTCCAAAGAGAGGACGACCATCTTCAGGCCAATGGAACCCAGCAACAGTGACATCAGGAAGCTCTCTGACTCCTCAGAAGAGACCATCCAAGAGAAGTGCACACCTCCCATTGCAAGGACCTAGTTGCGAATTTCCCAGTGAAGACAGGGAGAGGAAGCTGCAGACACTGCACGAAAGGATACACTAACGTGCAATGCAGCAAGTGTGATGTTCACCTTCGCTTTTCAGAGGACAAGAACTGTTTTTGGGACTTTCACTATGAATGAAAGTCAGCCATGAAAAGAAAAAAAGGAATGAAAAAGTCACTAGAAAAAGCTATTTAATAAAAAAATAATAATAATTCTTCATAAAAATATGAATGTGTTATTATCATTAATGTTATATACCTTTATGGGGCTAAGTAAGCAATCAACTCTGCAAATGAACCCTTAGTTATTGGAATTGTTGTTCAGAGAACATGAGTACACATACAGAAATTCTGCTCCCACCTAAGCCCAACGTTGCAATATTACAACATTTCTCTAAAAACGTACATAAACATTTTAAAAAAAAAAAACTCTTTCATTTCTGCATCAGAGGCCTCCTACAACAACATCTGAAGGGTCAAAAAAATTTTTTTTTAGGTTTTTCTATATTTGGGTCTTACAGGGTTAATGGGAAAACATCAGAGGAGCAACTGAAAATGTCCAGAGAGGACATTAAAGGGATATTCCGGTGTAAGTTTAATCCATGGTCTAACACACCGTGAAACTGTGTTAGACTCCCTCTGGAGAGATCAAGTTAGCAGACCACTAATTTACGGAGTTTTATCAACCTCAGTAACGACCGCACGACAACAATACACTGCAGTAAATGGATCCAAATATAAACCACCACCAAAAAGCCACAAATAATGCTCAGAACAGCACCAAACTTCAGCAACAGTACAAATAGGGTCTCAGCACAGAGTCCGGGGCATTAAAACTCCACTAGCTTAGCTGGATTTCTACTGAAAAGCTGACAAAATGTACCACTCTTCTGCAGCAGCTTCCAGTTGACGGGAAGTCCCGAGGACTCGATTACCGAGTGCAGTAAAGTTCCGCGGCTCATGGATGAAAATGTATGATTATGACTCCATGGAAAAGCAATCAAAGTTCATATGTGTCTTACCTGCCAGTTTATAACAGTTATTATCGAGAGCGGACAGGGAACAACTGTAACAAACTGGTGAATTGCTTTAGTCTTAACTCTTGGCTGATGGTGTTGGGGGATGGGTAATGTGTTGATTCCCAGGCGTCAAATAAACAAATGGATAAGAGGAGGTCAAATCCATCAAGTGCCCAGTTCAGGAAAAAGAGAAATGAAGAAGAGGAGAGATAAAGGTATGGAGCCATGTCATCTACTCTTCATGAGTATGATCATGCATGTGATAAAAATTAAATGATGTTAATTAGTATAGGGTAACTCCTATGTTTTTTAGCCTCTTGCTATACTGCTGGCTATAATAGTAGATGACAACAGCATCCGTTTTCAGTCCAACTGACTAGCAAAAATTATATCTAATTTCATCCTAATAATGTGTATGTAACACAACGAATACTAGCTCACATATTGTTTGGTAAACATCACATTAGGTCCTGTGCTGCTCAGTAAAGTGAATTATCAATGATGTAAGCTAATTCAAAAGACTTATATTGCACTGACATGTTGTGATATAGCTTTCTTAGTCATTTGGAGTGTGTCATGTATATAATTAGCCATTAACCAAGGAGGATGTTATTCATTTGTTTCCCATTCTAAAAGTTGGATACATTATGCTTAAGGATGAGGTGCCATCTACCTCTGCAGCCAAACAGGTCTCTAAAGAAATGGTCTTGGAGCCTCCGGGTGAGGCACCATCTACCTCCTCAGCCACACATTTGTCTCCACAAATGCTGTCTGATCCTGAGGATGAAGACCCACTTACCTCTACTTCTCCCCAGTAAGACTCTTCAGGTGAGTTTGTGTGCACATATGTCTGAGTGTGTCTGTGCATGTGTACAAAAAAAGAAAACTTACACACGTTGGATTTTGTGTGTGTGTGTGTGTGTGTGTGTGCATCCCTGCAAAGCATTTTGCAGACAGTTATAATGTTATTATTACTGGGTATGTGTGGTGTTGCACTACTATAAATGCTGTGAATGATGTGTGTATACTAATGCCCTCGCCTACTGAGGATGAGCCTCCGTCCACTGACCCTGCTAATTGGCCTTCAGACTGTGAGAATTCAGACACAACTGGTTTCCAGGGGACCAAGTCAGACACCATCCGACTTTGTATTCCCTAGAAACGACAGTGACAGAAGAAGTCGCCACCATCAATACTTCAGGAAGTCATTGGTTAGTGGGGAAAAAATAACTAGAAATTGGTTGGTGTTTTCCCCTAAAAAACAACAGTTGAGTTGAACTGATGGCACAATATGATCACATAATGCAAGAGTGCATTAAACGTGTCCAAAAAGGGACCTCCAGTTACACCAGCTATGTCGGCCACCACATACAAGATAACTTGTTGATTTGTTGAGCGGCAACATAATTTCAGCAATGGTGAGCGACATCAAGTGGGCAAAGTTGTTTTCAATAATTCTTGATTGCACTCCAGATATCATCCACACTGAACAGTTGTCAGTTGTGATTTGGGTTGTGTCACTGGAGGAGGAGCCACACATAAAGGAACATTTCATGGGGTTTTTGGAGGCAGAGGAGTCCACTGGTCAACATTTGGCATCCCTGATTCCAAAGAGACTGGAGGAGCTAAAAGTTCTTTTCAAGGACTGCAGAAGACAGTCATATGACAACGGGGCCAACATGAGGGGAAAAAACAAGGGTGTTCAAGCCGGGCTCCTAGAAATATATCTCAGAGCTCTGTTTGTGCCATATGGGGCTCATACTCTGAATTTGGTTGAGGCCGTTGCAGGTATCTATTGATGCCACAAGTTACTTTGGCACCTTTCACAAGCTTTACAACTTGTTTTTAGGATAGGATACAGAATGAAAAAGCATTGGATACAAGAACAAGCTTGGAATAAAAGAACACAAGAATCACCAAGAAAAAAAACGGAGCAGCTGCTGTGGGGAAGCCAACTCAGAAACCCCTCCATCAAGAAAACTCTGCTGTTCCACAACGCACTCATTCATGAATTGAAACAAAACAAGTCTGCCCACAAGAACAAGAACTTGACTCTGTCAGGCAAAGTTCTGAAAAAATATCTGCTAATTCACCAGACAAGGCAATTTGGCATAACATATAACACACTGTGGAAGAGGAGGCCTACTGACAAAAAACCTACATACATTCAAGCAATTTCTCAGAAGGTTCAGGAATTCTACCATAATGCAGCACGAATGAGAACTGACAAACAGGACACAATCACACGCAAGAAAATAAAGCATGATGATTCTGACTGATACAATATTGAACCTCCACAAGGAGTTCACCAAAAAGGAACCAAGAGTGAAGCTCAGTTATTCATCCTGCTGTGCCTTACGTCCATTCTATGTCACAGCACCAAGACCATCGGATCGTAAGGAGCAGCTACCACCACCAGGCCCAGCAGCAGCTACCACCAGCGGGACTGGGAGCGGCTACCGCCCCAGGGCCCGGGAGTAGCGACCACCACCAGGCCCAGGAGCGGTGACTACACCAGGCCCAGGAGCAGCCACCACCACCAGGCCCAGAATGCCTCCAAAAAAGCCATCAGGCTTTAGTGAGGAAATGGAAGAGATTAAGCAATCTCTAAATTTCATGTCAGATGAAATTTCTAAAGTGGCAAAACAGCAAACACAACTACTTGGATTAATGAAGGAAGTGCGTGAATTACAGAACATGATTAGGGAAAAAGAAGAGAAAATAAGCTCCTTAGAAAGACGAGTGGATGATCTGGAACAATATACGAGGATGGATGACGTGATTGTGAGCGGGCTCAACACCAAACACCGCTCATATGCCAGAGTTACAGCTGGAGCCAGTGGCCACAGCGGCGAGGAAGACACACAGGGAGAAATACACTCCTTGGAGCAACAGGTATACAAGTTCTTTGCATCCAAAGACATTGATATTGATAGCAATGCTATTTCAGCCTGCCATGCACTTCCAAGAAAAGACAAGGCCAAACCAGCTATTGTTATCCGGTTCGTAAATAGGAAAGTTAAGAACAACTTGTTGCAACAGGCCAAAAAACTGAGAGGAACTGATGTATATCTTAACGAACATCTGACTAAGAAAAATTCTGATATTGCTAGGCAAGCCAGGGCTCTCAAGAAACAAAAGAAAATTCAAGCAACCTGGACGAGGAATTGTAAAGTGTGGATTAAAACAAATGGAACACCAGAGGAAGCAAAAGTCAGCATAGTAAGAGAGCTCGCAGATCTGGACAGGTTTGAGTGAGTGAGGAATGTTTACATCTACCCAAGTGAGTGAGGGATGTCCATATCTCAATGACACACAATATAACCACAACAACAGGGCTTGACAGTGACTATACCTTTCCACTTAGCGACACAAGTGATGATGAATCAGTTGAAGTAACACCAATAGACTGTGTGAGTAGTGATCATCAGAACTTTGAACAATTGAACTTACAAACCTTTGAATACACGGAACATAAAATGTATGAAATGGAGAATGGCATTGACCCAGAAAATCACCACTATAACAACATCAACTGCAACTGTGAGTACTATACAGATGAACAATTTATAAGAAAGAAAATAATGGACAAAAGATTTTCAGTAATACATTTCAACAGCAGAAGTTTGAATAGAAATTTCTCTAATATTAAGGACTATGTAAAAAAATTCCCCACCTTTAATGTGATTGCAATATCAGAAACTTGGTTGGACAATGAGAAGGAAGTTGATGTTAACCTGGAGGGCTATGAGCTATTTACCACCAACAGAGTGAATAAGAAAGGAGGAGGAGCGGCACTATTTGTAAATTGTGATTTAAACTGTAAAAAAATAGAGAGTATGTCAGTACAAATAGAAAATATTATGGAGTGTGTCACAGTAGAAATAGACATGGATAAAACCAAGAATATAATAATAAATTGCATCTATAGAACACCAGGATCCTGTATTGAGTCATTTAAAGGTAAAATTATTGATATGTGTGATAAGATGAATGATAAGAAAACGATTTTTGTTTGTGGAGATTTTAACATAGATCTGTTAAACTCACATGATCACAGTAAGACAAAGAATTTTATTGAAACATTGTACTGTGTAAACTTATTCCCTACCATCTTACAACCAACTAGAATAACAACTGACAGTGCAACGTTAATAGATAACATCTTCACCAATACAATTGAGCAAAGAATAATAAGTGGACTGCTTCTAAATGATATAAGTGACCATCTTCCTGTTTTTACAACAGTGCAGTATTCATATGAGATGCAAACCCAGACAAATCCTGATTCTCACAAGAAGATTCGGTATAGAACACCTGAAGCCATTGAAGCTTTTAAAGGGGACTTAAGGGAGCAAAGATGGACAGACATTTATTTAAATAAAGATCCAAACAAAGCATATGAAGAATTTCTGTCTGTTTTTGCCACCTTATATGAAAAACACTGTCCAATAAGAACAAAAAAAAGAAGAAATATGATGACAAGCCCTGGATTACGAGGGGACTAGAAAATGCTTGTAAAAAGAAAAACTTACTTTATAAACAGTTTTTAAAATTGAGAACAAAGGAAGCTGAAAATAAATATAAAAAATATAAAAATAAATTAACAGGTATAATGAGATTCAATAAAAAGGATTATTACCACAAACAACTAGAAGAGCACAAAAATAATACACAGGGTATATGGAAAGTGCTTAACAGTATAATTAATAAAGGTATAGGAAAATCAAATTATCCAAATTATTTTATTAAAAAAAATCAATCAATCACAACCAAAACAAGGGAGATTGTAAATGACTTTAAAAACTATTTTGTGAATGTTGGTTATAATTTAGCCAAGGAAATTGTGAACCCAGTAGTAAAAAATGATGTAGACGAAAGCACTATTAACATAAACCCAAATACCATCTTTCTTAAGAAGATAACTGAGAGGGAACTAATTGATGTGATAAAAAAATTTAAGAATAAAAAATCCACTGACTGTATTGATGTTGATATGGCATTAGTAAAAGATATTATAGATAGTATAGCTAGACCTCTGACCCATATCTGCAACCAGTCATTCCAAACCGGTATATTCCCCAACCAAATGAAAATAGCAAAAGTCATTCCAATATACAAAAATGGAAATAAACATCAATTTTCAAACTACAGACCAATTTCTCTACTTCCACAGTTTTCAAAAAATTTAGAAAAATTATTTATCCATAGACTCGATCATTTCATAGAAACACAAAACTTATTAAGTTAACATCAATATGGGTTCAGATCAAACCGATCCACCACAATGGCTGTTATGGAACTTACAGAAAAAATATCGTCAGCAATAGACAAAAGGGAATACACAGTAGGTGTTTTCATGGACTTACAAAAAGCATTTGACACCATTGATCATAATTTATTAATGACGAAGCTGGAAAGATATGGGAACAGGGGCATAGCATATACATGGTTAAAAAATTATTTAGATAATAGAAAACAATATGTGCAATTAAATGATGAAAAATCTGACTTGCTGAGGATAACATGTGGGGTCCCACAAGGTTCTGTGCTGGGTCCAAAATGATTTATTATGTGCATTAATGATATCTGCAATGTGTCCAAGCTATTACATTTTGTTTTGTTTGCTGATGACACAAATTTACTTTGCTCTGGTAAAGATCTGAGGCACCTTCTGGACACAGTGGAGAGAGAACTTGGAACGAAAAAAAGATGGTTTGACATTAATAAACTCTCACTTAACTTAAATAAAACTAAATATATAGTATTTGGAGACCGTAAAAATTCAGATCAAACACAAATTAGGATAAATAATATTGAAATACAAAGAGTTAATATAAATAACTTTTTAGTTATTATGGATGACAAAATAAGCTGGAAACCACATATAAATCATATAAAGAGCAAAATATCAAAATCTATTGCAATATTAAATAAAACAAAATACATCCTCAACAAATACTCATTACATTTATTGTACCGAGCATTTGTCGAGCCATACATTACTTATTGCATAAAGGTCTGGGGGCATGCATACAAAACAATTACAAAACCAATTTTCATATTACAAAAGAGAGCAATAAGGATAATTAACAGGGCTGATTATCGAGACTCAACAAACACATTTTTCATAAACCTACAGACCTTAAAATTCAATGATCTTGTGGACTATAAAACTGCTCAAATTATGTATAAAGTAAATAATAATATGCTTCCAGATGGTGTCCAGAGGATGTTTCAGACTCGAACCAGTCGATATGAACTAAGAGGGACTTATGTATATGCAAAAGCAAAGGTACGAACAAATGTGAAACAAAGATGTATATCTATTAAAGGAGTCAATCAATGGAATAATCTAGAATTTGAAATCAAACTGTGCAACACACTTAACAGATTCAAAAAGTTATTTAAAAATAATATTATTAATAAATACAAAACTGAATTATAAATACCACTGTGCTCATAAATTGCTGTATGTAGAATATGCAGGTTTTTTTTTTTTTTTTCCAAAAGATTTTTTTTTTAAAATGAGCAAACGGAAAATGTTAATTTAAGAAGGGTAGGCAAAATAAGCTGATGCTTCAGCCTACACCCTTTCGGTCAGAGTGTATTGTATTGCTTGTTGTGTTTTTGTTTTGATTTGTTTTTGTTTTTGATTTATTTTGTTTTTTTTGTTATGTTTTGTTTTGTTTTGTATTTATACTTTTTTTCTTACAAGACCGAAATAAACACACTAAACTAAACTAAACTAAATGCCAATGTCAGTACCATGAGAATGCTAAGCTGATGCTTGAAGTCCTAAAAGAAAATGGTATCGTCAAGTCTAGCAAACTGGAGGATAGTTTTGAACTTGTCTGCTGTTCACAGACAAACAAGGCATGTCTTCTGCTCTCCTGCACCTGGTGTCTCCACAAACATACACTTCCCACACCACAGCAAAACTGTCATGACTATAGATTCCTGTTCCTTGTTTTGCATTCGGTTGTCATGATTTTGTTTTGTGTCTAATTTCCATGTCCTTGTATCTTGTCTTGTGTCTTTTGTTTTTCCATGCCCTCATGTGTCCTTTAAGTTCTCCTGTGTATTTTCGTATGTTCCCTCTGGCTCCCTCTGTCTATTGCTTTGTTCCCTTCATGTTCTCATGTGCTCCTCCCCTTCGTTACCTCACCTGTTGGTCCACCTCACCTGTTCCTCGTCTTGTCATCAGTGTCTGTGTATTTAGTCTCTGTGTTCCCTTCACTCCTTGTCTGGTCATTGTTCTTGTCAGCCCCTGTCTATGTCCATGCTTGTCCACGTCTGCTCCTGCTCAGGTTTCAAGTTCCCTCATGGTATGTTTTGGTTTTGAGTTTTCCATGTTTGATTTGTACTTTGCCTTTTTCTTTGCACTTTGTTGAACTGTTTTATTTTGCTACTTTGTCTTGCTGTTGTGTTGCTACTTTGCCTCTTGCCCCCGTTTTGTCTGCTTTTAGTTTTTTGCATCAGCTTTGATATAATAAAGCTCGCTCTTGTTTCCCCATATCCTTCGTGCTTAACTGCATTTGGGTCCACCTTCCCTTTCCATAGTCTTCCCTTTAACCCCCTGCGTGACAAAAACCAGACCAATGTTGAATGGCAGCAATGGGAACAAGTTCAGGATCAAACAGCAGATGGGCTCCACTTAAACACAAGACTTCAGATGCACAGTGGCACGCTGGGAGAGCTTCTCCAACGATATGAAGACAAACTGAAGACAGAAACGACAACACACGTGTGTTCAGTTCAGAACCAGACCAGAGAGTACAGGAGCATGATCAAGAAGTGCAATGATAGCATAGTAATTGTGCATGTGGACTTTTCTGAGGTGTGAAAATGCAAGTATAGTTCTGAGGTACAGTCATGCCATTTTGGTCAGAGCCTCCCACAGCTCACCCTGCACACTGGCACGTAATATACAAAAGAACAGAGGACAGGCTTTTGCACAGTATCAGAATCCAAACGACAAGATGCGTCTGCCATTTGGACTCACATGGAACCCGTACTGACAGATATTCATTTAAAGTTTCCAAAAGTTTATACTATTCACTTTTGGCCAGATGGCCCCAGCAAGCAATACAAGAACAAGAAGAACTTTTCTCTCCTCTGGAGAGTGTCCCTCCAACTCTAGGTTTCAAGAGAACAACCTGGAACTTCTTCCCCACCTCACATGGGAAGGGAGCCCCAGACGGCATTGGAGGAACTGTAAAAAGGACTGCAGACAACCTTATACTGCGGGGGAATGACATTGTGAATGGGAATATCTTCCATGAGAGGGTTGGCAGAAACTTCTGCAGCACTAAGGTCTATATCATTACTGAAGCTGACATGCAGCCATATGATGCACTCCTTTCCCAACCACTAAAACCTGTACCTGCAACAAGGAAACTCCATCAGGTCACACCGACACACCAAAATGACTCTGAGATCCATTGCAGGTCACTGTCCTGTTTCTGCAGTGAGCCACAGATGTGTGAGTGTTTCAGCCCAACAATATTCCAGTTGACTGCCAACACATCCAGGGTACAGGTTGAGGATGATGGTCCTATACCAATGCAAAAGAGGAAAGGTCCTTTGGCAATGTTGATGGAGGAAATGGAACGCAAGGAAAGTGAGCAGGAGGAAATGGAGCAGGAACCACTGACCAAGAGTGGTACCAACGGGACCGTGATGGATCTATCTGCTGATGTGGTTCATTGTGGAGATTGGCTTGTGGTCATTTATGACCACAACTGGTGGTTAGCAAAGGCTGTCAATGTGGATGCTCATCATCAAGATGTGTAAGTTGAGTTTTTCCACTCTCATGGGCCCAACACACAATTCTATCCAAAAAGAGGTGGAAAGGATATTTGCTTCATACCATTTGACTACATTCTGGTCAAACTTGTGGAACCGTCATCACCAGGTTGTGTAAGCAGGACTAGGGAGATATACAACCTGTCTGCTGAAGTCATGGACTTCATAGAGGAAAAAAATATACACGATATACTTCCTGATAAAGCTAAATGAGTGGTGGAGTGATCCACCAGGGAATACTCACAGGAGTTCACAAATTATTATTTTTGTGCCAGATGTGTGTTGTGGTATTCACACAGAATGCTCTCTGTATTTTGAAACAATTCAGTTTATGGAAAAGAGACTGTAATACATAATTATTCATTGATCTGTTCCTCACATCCAATATACAGTTTATAGTCTAGTTTACAGAAGAATATTTTCTATATTATTTCATTATTATTATTATTATTATTATTATTATTATTATTATTATTTTATTTTTTTATATTTTTATGAGTGGGGGGCACTACATAACATGACAGTTGAATATAAATAAAAGGTCAGTGATGAATTCTATCTTATTGCTACTGGTAATGATTTCTTTTTTACTTATGATGATTAATAAGGGGTACTTTTATTAGTGATAGCCTATTGCTAATTGAACATGTTTCTTATTGAATGTTTGCCACAGTGCTCACAATTGTTATTTGTTATCTGTTCTTCACGTCCAATATACAGTTTACAGGCCAGTTTACAGAAGAATATAATTATTAAGGTAGGGGAGTAGGGGGATACTAGATGACATTTTAAGATGTAGTCATTGATGCATTGTACATTATTCCTACTGGTAATGACTTTATTTTTTACTATGATGATTTGATATTTGATGATACGGGGATGGGTTACTTTTAATAATGATATTGCTTAATTGTGCCTTATTACTTGAATAATGTTTATCCCAGTGCTCAGGATTGTTATTTTTGGGAACAAATAGTTCAATAAAGTTGATAAGCGAGAAGCCATTGATTTGAGTTGTATACATTTTGGAATTGTATGTTGTAATGAGGCAGCTGTCACCACCATCAGATTACTGTCCCCACCGCCAGTTCTAAAGTCACCACCGTCAGAGGGTGTTTTATTTGTTTTTTAATGAATATGCTTACAATATGTTTCTTCAGTGCTGTTGAGTTATTAAAGTAATGGTTTCAAAAATACGTCTGTTAAATAAAAAACATTATTTTTTTCTATTTAGGCTTAAAATAAATGTTGTATGATGTTAGATCTTTTAAAGGAGTACATGTGAAACAGTATAGAAAATGAACGCAAGTGAAAACTACATTTAACAGCATATATGTGTACTCAGAATGCCAGATAATTATTTAAAAACTCTAAATACATATTAGATCAAATAAATAGAAAATTAAGTAATAACTGGAAAAATGCCTATTTTATCAAAAAAATACAAAATGAGGAGGTTGCACCAGTTCATCGCTGAACAGCCAAGACCTTGGTCTATAATAATATACCTTCAAAATTTGTAATTTAACTAACTTTTTATTTTCAAAATTAAAACCTGTTTTATCCGAATTCCCAAGAATCATCGCCAGGACAGGTGCTTAGGCAGAATGGAAACATCTTAGTACTTCCCACCACTCATCCTCCTCTCAACCACAAACATTGCAAGTGCCTCCCACAGTAATCAATGTACAATGGATACAAGCAATTTTTACAGCAGCAGTTGCAGTAGGAGTCAAAGTTACAGTAGTAGTTGTAGTAATTGTAGTAAGTAGAAGCATGCAGAAACAAATCAGTTATCAATTGATACATATTTTTCTTACCTTCATCTTCAGCTTATGATTTCAAGTAACTTGTAACTTATGACCCATCAACAGAAAAGCTGAAAGAATTCAAAATGATTTGGCAGTTCTTAATGTTAAATCAATAATTTTGATAAATATTTGGTTATATATTCATAATAATATTAATTGTTAAGATGTTTGTGCAACTGAAGTGATAATTAATTTGTTACATATTTAAATACTTAAAACTCTTGAAACAATGGCTTTTTCATGTAACTATGACAATTACATGTTTACAGATTATAGTCTGAGCACCAACACAACATCAGAAAATCCACCATACAAGATTTGCTGGTATTTGATTCATACAAGTGCATTTTCGACCTCTCTTTGTGATTCTGCAAAGGGAGCATAATTCAGTTTGAAGATATATTACTAAAGGAATTAAATGGCACACATACACATTTATGGTGACAAGGGACATAAATATTTGCAGGAGGAAAACCAACCCTCCATGTCATCTAATTTCTCACTATAGCTAGACAATTATCATATAAATGACACTGAGATTTGGTAAGGTTGTATTTCAACCAATTGCTATTTTATTCCTCGTTATCAAAAAAGAGGATGAACAACCTCCCCTGCCTCCACTGATTTTTTCAGAAACAGTAACTCTGTTTCCCTGGCAACAACTGAGAACTTATAGCTGGAACAATCATTACAATCACCTGTCATTCTTATTAAGTGTAAACCTTCACTTCTCCAGTTCCAGTAGGATGGACCTTAGATACTTACCAATGGGAGGTAAACTGGCCCACTCAGCTCACTGAACCACTCATCTCAGCTGCTAGCCAGATAGCTAACATTATACTAGCAAGGTTCAAAGTAAATAACATTGCATAGGGTCAACACACTTAAATCCACTATGATCAGGCTTTTATGTGCAATGGGAATGTGTAAACTCTACATTTACACCCGAGTCAGTTGACTCTGCAGTAGACACAGGTTTTTATCACTGTGGCTCGGCTTTGATCTAAACGCAAGACACGGTTCAACACTAGAAATTCTGCAAGGCGAAGTTATGCGTTATCAACATTTGGTAATGGTGCAAAATTTATTGAGGAATTTGGGATGCAGTCTATTCAAGGATGTTTTATTATTGGACAGTGGGTTGGAGGTGGAGCCAGGTTCATTCCTGTGAAAGCTGCTCAGTGGTGTTTTGAAGCTAAAGAAGCTCGACTTCCAGGCAATGAAAATACCTGGATCATAGACAAAGCCAGCTAACTTGGCCTCGGTTTAGTGCCCGCATAACTTGAAGGAGGATAAAATAATATAATATTCTAGACTTTCCAATTGTAGTTGGACCAATTTGCTTAAATTGGGATGGTGAAACGAGTTTCCGCTACATACTTGACGTGAAACGTTAAGTCAGTGACGTACAGTGTAACGTTTAGATAAAAATCACAAACCGTGTCTGTGGGAAGTGGAAATGGTAGTAGTTGCCCATTACTCATTATGTGTACGCAACTTGTTGTAGCTTGTGTGTTACATGCAGCACCCTGTTGTGCTCCCAGGATAATGCTTTGACGGATACAAGATATAGCGCATGAACAGATTGACATAGCGAGTTAGCTAACGTTACTGATATCCACGTAATGGTGTTGACATCTCTGTACGCTTTTCCACTGTGCAGATCCAAGTGTAAGCTTTGCTGCCATTTGCGTGCACAATAAGGCACATTTTATATCTGGAACAATGACCAGAGGAAGGTGATCAAGCCTGACTTTGCTCATTGGCGGAGTGATGGAAAGATGAGTATTGTGTCTCTCTACAGTAGGTACCTCATCCTAGCTGTGCTCCAAGCGTTAGGTCGGGGTGTAGTGGTGGATGGGAGCTTAAGAGCTGAACAGCCTTGGGAACAAAGGTTGCTCTCCCCCACTGTGTCCTGCAGTCCGGGCGGCAGAGCCATCATCCCGAGAGGGGCCACTCAAACACTGGGAACAGAGCATGGGAGGGGACCTCAAGCCTCCTGCGCACTGTCATCAATATTTGCTGCTCGCACGCGGTGGAAAGTGCTCTGACCGGCAGTTCAATGATTTTAGAGCGGATTTTGACTGGGCTCTGCAGGCGTGTCCTGTTTTGCAGACTTACGGATTCGAACCAGCAGGTGATGAAGAATGTTCTTATTGAGCCCACAAGTGTTGAGCTTCCTCAGGTGATGCCAGCAGCAGCAGTATCTCCTGAGCAGTGTTGGGTATAGTTACTTTGGAAAGTAGTTAATTAGGTTACAACGTTACCATCAATTAAAAGCAATCAGTTACGTTACAGCGTTACCTATGAATAAAAGGAACGCGTTAGAGTACTCATGCGTTACCAAAAATTAAAAGTCGTTTGCAGCGCCTCGCACATGCTGCAACTTAACTAACACACACACAGCCTCCTTTAAATGCACCAAGAAGTCGTGACAATGATGAATAACGTCAGTCATCCAACCAAATTATCTCTGCAGGGTAACAATAACAGGAAAGACAGTCAGCAATATGCCACATAGCGTTTTATTAATTAATTTATTAAAATTTTTTAAATTTGAAGTGGAATTTTTTGCGATCGACAGAAGCTTTTCACCAACGCAGAGTGTGCATTTTACTGTTATGTTGTTCTTGTCCTTTTCGCTGGCGAATTGAAAATGTGTGTACTTCCACGAGTATTACTTCCAGCAAAAGCTGTCCTCTCTGCCATCTTGCCGGGGGTTCGAAAACACACACACACACACACACACACACACACAGGTAACGTAGGCCAGCAGCAGGGCACAGACGCATCACAGCGCTGCGCCTCCGCTGACACATCCGCAGGTGGCACAGTACTGTTTGACAAAAAGTAGGCTGCAGTCGGGATTTTCCTTTCCTTATCCGGAGAAATTCTTAAAATAACGGATTACTTTTTTAAAAAATAACGAAGTTACTGATTGCTTGACGCGCGAAACTAACGCGTTACGTTACACGTTACACGAAAAAAGTAATTGGAGTACCCACAACACTGCTCCTGAGGATGCACAGAGGGAAATTAGTGTGAAATTATAATGTATCGTCAAAAATTGATCTCAGGTATTTGTACTCTTTCACAATCTACATTCTTCCCATGGACTGTGCTGACAGCAGCTGCAGCCAGCTCCGTCTGATTACTGGAAAAGGTCACCACCATCTCTTTGGTCTTCTCCCTGTTTAACTCCAGGGTCGATTTACCACTCCACACACTCATTCAGCACTGAGCTGTGATGATGTAAGGGGTGTGCAGGGACAGTAGAAACTGTGTCATCTGCGTACTTTACCAGATGACAGTCTGGACAGGTGGACCTGCAGTTATTGGTGTAAAGGATGAAGAGCAGAGGTGAGAGGACACAGCCCTGAGGGGAGCCTGTAGAGGTGTCCGAGATGTTGGAGAAGGTGTAATTGATCAGCACGCTCTGTGAACTGTTGGTAAGGAAGTCTGTAGTAGTGATGTGTCGGTCGCAAACGAAACAGATCTCAGAGCCAGCTCTTTGAGCCGGAGCCGCTTTGTTTTGTTTTTTTCCACTATTTTTTTTCTGTTCAAGCCGCACATCGTGGTCAATTACACGATGTGTGGTGCAGTCTGTGTGTCCGCACTGACCAAGAGGGGGAGGGGCGGGGCTTACAGACACGGCAAACACAGAGAGAGCAGACGCTACAGAGACAACATGCTGGAAAGGTGAGAAAATTAGTGACGGCAGGAAACGCAGTAAGTGTGAGTGTGGAGTATTGAAGGTTAAAATCTCATATGGAGCAGGCTCTACAGATAACCTGCACAGGCACATTAGACAACCACCTGGACCTACAACCCAGAGCTCTATGACAGTTTGTGCAAAAGGCTATGTACTTTAAAACTGATTTTTTTGTAGCACTCTGTTCCATGTTGAGTATAATAAGCCATATAAATAATAAACATTTGATATAATGTATTAGTAATTCATTTTACACCCCATGTTTCATTATTTTTGGTAATAAATTAATTTAATCACCAAAAAAATCTGAGGAGCCACTTGGGAGTCGAAAGAGCTGGCTCTTTTTTTAGTGAGCCGAGCCATAAGAACCGACTCTCTTAAAAGAGCCGCAATTCCCATCACTAGTCTGTAGCCATTTTTACACAGCGATGCCGCATTATCTCCGGAGCGGCGGTTTGCCAATTCTCCGCCGATGGTGATTCACACAGAGCAAAGCATCTCCGGACATCTTTCGGACAGAAATGGGATGAAGAGTTGGGAGGACGGGCGCTTCTCCACATACAGCTGTGGTATTTTTTTCCTCATATAAGTTGGCAAAGACAGTTACTACGTTACTTTCATTTGGTCATGTAACATTGCTTTGTGGGAAATTTCTCTTTATTAAGTTGAGTCAGTTATCAGATTGTATGATCGACATGCCCCCCTCCACGCCGCCAGCTTATCCGTTCACACTGGTTTGGTTTGCCAATAATGCGGCCCTGATACTACCTCCAGAGGCGGGTCAGCGTCGGAGAGAAATTTCACCCCTCGCCTCATCTGAAACCTTCACACAGACGAGGATGCGGAGAATTGGCGCAGGATCCCGGCATGCAAACGGCAGTATGAATGGGGTTTGTAATTCACAAGATCAGCTGGTTGTCCAGGTGGAATCAGTTGGAGAGTTTCTCTGCTAAGCTGTGTGGCTGTAGGGTGTTGAAACAGGAGTGGTTGTGGTGTTGGAGTGTGTCAGGTGTTTGTGTACCGTGTCCATGATGAGTGTTTTGGCATTATCAACCCCTCTGCCTGAACGCTACGCGAACTGGAGAGCGTCCATTAGTGGGACAGTTACCATGATGATGTGTTTCTTCATGACCCTCTCCATAGCCTTCACCACGAGAGAGGTGAGAGCCAGTTACGGTGACTGAATCAACGGCCGCTAGCCATTGTGTTAGAAGTCTTGTGACTTCTTATAAATTGTATTCCTGTGGTCACAGTTTTTTCCTAGTGTGTGTTTTTTCTCAGTGAGCTCCATCTCACAATTGTGTTTTTTGTGCAACTACTTCATGGCAGATAGACACCAGTGCCTCTCCGTCCCGGTCTGCCCGCCTGCCTGCCTACCAGCCAGGCGTGCTCCACTACATTCCTCCCATCTCGCAACGAACCCTAAGAGCTAAATAAAATCTGTTTCTCTCGACCTATGCCTCCGCTCTCCCTGCTTTTGGGTCCTGACCAAAACCCCAATATTGCAGTTTACTGATTATTGCTATACTTTGCTAATAATAAAGAAAAATTCTATTATATTGTACAGGGCAGTTCTCTGTAATTATTTGTGTATTGTGGTAACAGCTGGATTAATTTGCTTCACTGTTCCTTTAAATTTAAAGTATACATCCTTCATTTAAGACTGTTCCCGTTTGGTAATTTGGGTTCCTGCTCAGGTTGAAGGTGCACAGACGTCATGGACCAATTAACATCTCAACATTTACAACTCTATTATTGTGTTTTTTAACTTCCTGTCTTAACCCAAATTGGGAATGTGTTGCATTGTATATTTAAAATCTGCTGCTTGTGATCACATCACACCTGCATTTAAGCAAATATCTGACTGACTGAATAATTTTAGCATGCAACGTAACAACATTAAGGACTGTCATGGTAGAAAATGTGAGACTTTATTCCTGTCTGTCAAAATCAATCACAGTGAAAATAGCAGCACTAATTACAGTTCACTTGGCAGCACCTGCTGTTCATATTACTCTTAAATAGTCCTGGTGATTCATGGTGAGGGCTCAGAATGTGGTGGTATTTGTGACTTGATATGTATATATAACAATATATTATGACAGAAATGATCTCAGTAGCTATTTAAAAATTGTTTTCATAAAATATGTAACCAACTTAAAAACACAGACAGTGGAAACTCACTGGGGATGTGGGTAATAGTGTAATTAATATATTTTTTAATGATGTGGACATATTCATATTTTAACAAAGTAACTATTCAAAATGATATTATAACTTAATATATATTATTAAACAATGGTGGGAACTTCAGCAACAGGAATACATTAACTGCATAAAAAACAAAACGAGTTCAGGGGATTTTAGCTTTCTTTTCTTTTGATAGCCTGATGATTAAGAGCTTTACATCATAATACAGATGATTTTACATTCTCATTTCCAACTTGTCAAATTCTTACACTTTGGGATTGAAAGTCGGATCAGCCGCCATCCCAAAGCATCAGTATCTGACGAGATGGGAATTGAACTCCAATCAAATCAACTTTATTACAAAGCGGACATGCTGGAAGAATCTGCTCTCATCTGTTGAAGATAAAGTTTTGTAATAAAACACAGACTAATAATGTACATACTCTTCAATTGGTTAGTTTTACAAAGTTGTTGTTCTTTTTCTACTTTTTATTATTTGTTCCTTGAGCAATAAGATAGCTGGTGGTCATTTTAGTACAGATATACTACAGACGTGTTTGTAGATATAGCTACACTATGTTGGCATTACAAGAGTCAGGCTGCAGTATCTGAAATGAAACAATAAGTTTGATGGATTTTCTGAACCAGGGATAGAAAAAAGCATAGACCACTGGATTTAGACAGGAGTTAGAATTAAGTAGCCAGACCCCATACATTTGAAATGCCACACTGGTTGACATGGCCTGGCCCGCAATGGATGGATAAAAATATGAACAGAAACATATAAGAAATACAACCACGACAACACCAAGAGTCCTGGCTGCTTTCATCTCAGACTTCTTAGCAGGTGCACTTACTGAACCCTGCAGTTTGACAACTGCAATATGAGACCGCATGGCTCGAGCCTGAGACACAGCCACCACAAAAACTCTCATATACAGAACAACGATGACAACAATGGGGCCAACAAATGTCAACATGACATCTACAGCTCCTGTTATAGAGTCAACAACAACTATGCACTCTCCATAGCAGGAATTAAATCTTTCTGGTTGTTCAAGGTAGTCCATCAATATCAGACCGTTATACAACGCTGAACAGGCCCAACACAGACAAACACAGACTTGAACTCTTTTCTGAGTGACTTTGGTAAGGTAACACAAAGGGTCACAAATAGCCACATAACGGTCAACGGATATGAGCACCATGTTTCCTACTGAGGCAGATGTAAGGAGAAAAGAGGCATAATAAAACAGTCCACATATAAAGCTTCCCCAAAACCAGCAGCCACCTATTAGAAGGATATGAACCGGCATCAACAGGAGGCCGACAAGGAAGTCTGAGACAGCCAGGGAGAGGAGGAGGAAGTTGGTGGTGGTGTGGAGCTGCCTAGAGAAAAAGAAGGTCAAGTCAGTGAACGTGTATGTAGCAGTTGTGGAATTCATACAAATATTCCTGTCTCTCACAGTGTGAATAGCCAAATATTTCCAGTTACATCACAGTATAGAACATTAAGTATATTTTTTTAGGGTTAGGGTTAAATACCGATTGTGCTCAACAACATCACTGACATGACAATAGATTCAGGACTAATTCTGCATTCTACTGTATGTTTGTCTATAGTAGAGGAGATGATGGTCAGAGAATATGGAATTGGATGCCAACATCCATGTCATCAGTGGATTCAGAGTTGTAATACTAGTATAGTATAGTAAAACTATACAAGTGTGTTAAATGCTAAATGCAATACATGTAAACTGTTCAAAACTCAAAATATTATGTTTCATAAAATGGCATGATGTAACAATATCCCTGTCACCCCAGAAACAACTAAACTGATGTGCTGATACTGAGTAAAAATATTTCAGATTATGAGTTTGTCTTTATGCCTGAAGTGGGATATAGAGATGATGACCAGCAGGTTTAGAGCAATAGTGAGTGCAGAGATGCAAGACAGCAGGATGTAAAGAAAAATGGTGTCAGCACGATGCTGTGTTGGCTTCTTGCAGGAGGCGTTAAGTAACTGTGGAAAGCAGAGGTCCGGTCGTTCCAGTGTCTCCATTATAAGAGAGAGAAAAGGAGAAGAGAGGTTGATGAGTTCTGGCAGCTTTCAGACCAAAGTTTTCTCCATAACAAAACAGATTCATCTCACCCCTCCTCCTTTTACCATAACCAAAGGACATTGCTTTGATTCTGTGACGCAATAATTAAATATAGTTTCTATTATATGGCTTTATGGAAAGTTGTACCTTGTGGATTGGACTTTTGGACTATAATACTTTAACAAACTCCAAAGCAGGGAAAATTTTGATGTTGTTTAGATGAAAAAAAAGAAAGAAAATAAACATTGTATTATGTCGTCAACTGATGTGGAGCCCTTTGAATTAACAACAGGCCGATTGTCCCATTACAGAGGAGAATCCACTTCCTGTATACCTTAAGCCTGGGCCACATGCCTGGATGAGTAGCAAATGTGAATTGGATCTCACCCAAATTTCAATGTAATATATTCAGTTTATACACTTTTTTTAAGAAAAAAATCTGCCCAGCAAGTGAAAGGGTGATTTAAATTCACTGCTTAATGTAAAGGGTGTCACTTTGCGTTGAATAGTGGTGGAGGCATAATTGCTCAAACTCTGTGATTTACGGCAAAGTAATGTGGTAAAATGCACACTGGAACAAGAAAAGTGCAAGTCCTTGGCTACTGCAAACTTGATGATACAAGCCTCCAACGGTTGGAGCCATATTGCTTATATATGAAATGTTTTCTGTTTGAATACTGGTATTTATGCTTTTTATTTGTATATTTAGAATTATTATATTATTGTACATATTCCTATTAAACAGTATTATGCCTTGGTCATTTGGAATGATTGCTCCCCCTATGATTTGCTTATGGTATGGTAGATCTGTGGCTCGATGATTGATGACTAATTGTCAGGTGTGCTTAAATGGGTGTCTACCAGGAAAGCAGGAAGTGTTTCGCTTGGACATAGACAGAGTGATCATACAGTTTTTTAACCACCGAACACTATCGGTTTACTATCAGTTTCGTTTTGTTTCGTAGATTATCCATTGGTTGATCGTTTTGGAATTGTGCATCATGATTTATCGAATTCATTTGGGATTGCAATAAATTGCATTGGATTACTTCATCTATGACTACTGGATGATCGTTTGAAGGTGCGTCTGAAAGGTTTTACCCTGATCTGGTCTCGGCTTATGGCATTGTATTGAAAACCGATACACAAGTTAAAAAACACTTACGGGTGCGCGTTTCCATTGTTTGATGTGGATATTATGGAACGGGAAAGGATTACACACGAGCTCAGCTCACTGTCAACGCAGCAAGCCGTGAGTAACCTTCTCCATTAGTTTGTATTTGGGAAGCAATTGTGGCAAAGCACATACTCGATTGCAGAGTTAAACACTGTTGCAAAACACGTAACCAAATAACGAGATGGCTGATAAAGATAAAACCGAGGGTGCAATCCAGAATGAAAACATGGCTGAAAAAGAGCTTGAAACTGACAGGCGCTTGCCGAGGTAAACTCGGTGCGCTCACAAGGAAGAGTATTGAAGAATGATGATGAAAATAAGGAAATTGTGGTGAATGAGTTGAAGGCATTTGATACATTGTTGGCGGAATTTCTACAATTACATGTGTATGCGCAATCATTTTGTCTCTTGATGAACAAGAGGAAGATCATGTAGACTGGTATGTGCCTAAACTATTGCGGTTTAAGGAATTTATAACCAGTATGAAGGAATGGTTGAACAGTGGGGAGGAGGCTTCAGATACATGCCAGGATGATAATGATAATGAAAATGTTTGGCCAGGTGACAGTGCATCTCAGGCTAGCAGCTAAACCACATCCAGCGCTCTGAGGAAAGCGACAGCTGAGCGCGCTACTCTTAATGCCAAAGCTGCATTTCTCAGCCAAATGCATGAAGTGTATATGGAGGAAGCCAAACTCAAGGCCAAGCTCAAGGCAAGGAGAGAGATGCTGGAACTTCAAAGTGAACTGGCAGCAGCTGAAGCACGAATCCAAGTACTGATGGAGGGCAGCATAACATCTCACACAAGGAGAAGACGTGACCTGACATACACAGCATCCACACCCACAGAGTAACACCAGAGTCCTTCTAGGCAAGTCATGCCACTCGGCGGCCATCTTGGCGATGCCTCGAAAAGCCCAAAGAGACCAGACCCCTATCTAAATGAATGGAGGCATGGTCAAATCCACCCTTTAACGTGATAACAGGACAGAAAAAACATACAGACATGCTCGCCAGTGAAATAAGATACAAATAAAAACCAAAACACATCGACTTTACTGTAGAAATGATGTTTAAAACTCTTTTCCTACAGGGAGAACTCCACTGCGCATGCGCGCGGATTTACGACACCGACGACCATCGTACAGCTGAATCTGTGCCGGCTGCTGTGCTCTGGCTCTACTCTACCTGACTACAGTCAGCTTTGTGCATAAAAATATAAATATATAAAAATAGTTACCTCTAAGTTGTTCCGTCGTTTCAACATGGATGTATTGGCAGAGACTTCCAGCTGGCTCTGCTTGCCACCAGGTGAATGGTCTCTGTTGTGAAAACTAGTTGTGCGCATGCGCTGGTGAAACAACATGATTGGGCTATAATTTTCCCGGTTCGGTTGTGACAACGCAGGTGATTGGCTGTTGGTGAAAGGGGCGGGATATGTGCCATCTTTGGCGTCGCAGATTTCCCCATTCAAAATGATCAGAGTGAACTGTCTCTACAATAATAGAACGTCTCTGGTAATTAGAGATGCACCGATCGATCGGCAACCGATCGCAATCGGCCGATAATGCCCCTATCGGTTTTGATCGGAGTTCTCAAAATAGATCACATCAGGCCGATCAGATGACGTTTAAGTATAAAGACAGTGCATTAACTGTATGCAGGGAGGGAATTTCATGGCCGCTGTTGCCCCGCACTTTGGCCTTGATGCCCCGTGAAAAAAAAAAAACTAATCGTACGGCCACAGTGGCCTCTGTGCCTCTGGCCCGGTCAGCGTAGCAGGCTTGCCTTTAATTACAGCCATCTGAGTGCACAGTAACTTCAGTGAGTCCGCGGTTCGCGCAGGTGGAGTCTCACCATCACGATGATCTCATGTGAAAGACTCTCACACAGCAGCAGCGTCTCAAAACAGAAGAACGAAACTTACAGCACAAGTGGGAAAGCGAGCGCAGCCGGTTTTGACATGATACGTAACTGACTTATGTGGTAGGATTTAGTTTGGTAAAGTTGGAAATATATTCACAGATTCGAACTTCCCGGATCAATAACTCATAAGTGAAACCTTGTTAAAACACAAACGACGGCTCTTTCCTACCGTACTACGATAGACAATAAGCTACAACTGTATTTTCATCAAAACGAGCGTCTGGACATTAACTCTGGTCTGTATGGTCAGCCAGCTGTGAGACGAGGGCGCAGGGACCGTCTACAAAGTGCAACACCGAAAAGAGAAACTACAAAAAATGTAATAACTTCACTATTATTCAGAGTGTAGTGCCAGCAAAATCACTCCACACATCAGTGGTCTCCTGCTGGTTATTCCACAATTTTTTGTTTGGAAAAAATGTGCTTTGCCATAATTTTGGGGAATTTCTATTGGGAGAAATATTCAATAACACTAATATTCAGTATGGTGTCACAAAAATCACCTCTCCCTTACCCTACTTAACAAAAACTAATTTCTAATGTAACTTTAACTTGATTTTGGTATTAAAAAATGTTTTAATACACAATCCATGTCTTATTATAAATTAGGATGTCATGGTATCAGTCTGAAAGGTAAATCAACACATTTTACTCAGTGGCCTTTGTGCCCTGTCATGTGGCCTTGGTGCCCCTGAAGAAAAAGTGAATGCCAAATGGACTTGCCCCTAAAATGATGAAATTCCCACCCTGACTGCATGCATTAAGTTGTCTCTAAGAGAGTCTCTAGAGTGTGAAAATCCACATTGCCTCAGCCTGCAATAAAACGGTGGTCAATTCATGATACTTTCTCATCTCCTAATTTTTATACTTAATAATACAATGTCAATGTTGTGTAAGAAGAATCATTAATTAAATATATTAAAGTTACACAAGACAACAATATAGAAGAATTTATGGATTTGACGCTGTGATCGGTGATCTGCAATATCGGGATCGGCAGATACTGCTTTCGGTGATCGGCCCCAAAAATCCTGATCGGTGCATCTCTACTGGTAATACCTAATAACTCCACATCCATCCCGCACCATTATGCGCACAGCGCTGCCGTCCCAACAGCAACCCACTCAACCAATACACACACAGTGCAACCGTCTCAGCAGCAAGCTGGCTCAGGACGCATGGATGGTGGGCAAAATGCTAATTCAATTGTGAATGTGAATGATCAAACCCTGGTTAGTGTTATGGGAAAACAACATGACCTAACAGAAATCATGGTGAAACAGCTACAACTGGCCCTTCTTCCAACAAAGGAAATAACACTTTTCAATGGCGACCCACTGCAATACACTTCGTTCATTAAATCTTTTGAACATTGCATTGAGGCCAAAACTGACAATGACCAGGACAGGCTCTATTATTTGGGAGATTCACAACTGGACAGCCAAAAGAACTCATTCGCAGCTGTTTGCATATAGGTCCAACAAAAGGCTACAAACAGGCCAAAGAACAGCTGGAGTGGAACATGGTAATAAAATGAAGATTACCACAGCATATGTCCATAAAGTACTGAAATTGAGCACCATAAGGGTGGAAGATGGGCAGGCATTGCGAGCCTATGCAATAATCCTAAGAGGCTGTTGCAACAAAATGCAGTCCAAATGTCCAACATTTGAAGGAACTGGATAACCCATCCAACCTCAGAATAATTGTCTCCAAGTTGCCATTCAGGCTTTGTGACAAATGGAGGTCAACAGCCTGTGACTTCCAGGATAGGCAAAAGCAAAGAGTGAAGTTTAAAAACTTGGTGGAGTCTGTGGAGAAGCAGGCTAGGATTGCACTGGAACCTGTATTTGATGATATCATTGACCTGACAATCACCAGTAAAGGAGATTCCAAGACAAAGCCTTCAGACACGAAACAAGGACACAAACCAACCAGCAGAGGGAGCAGTTTCGCCACAGCATTGATTTCATTGCCTAAGAATTCTGCTATTACTGCTAAGCCACATCCAAGTAAAGGTCAAAACCAGGACTGAAGCACAACTGCTTTTAAAAGGCCTTGTTTGTATTGCAATGGGGATCATATGATGGAGTCATGCAATTAGATGAAGCACTTACCTAACAAGGAGAAAGTTGAATTTCTTAAAGGCAAAGGATTGTGCTTTAGATGTTTGTCAAAAGGACACGAGTAAGGATTGTCGCAAGTGTTCGACCTGTCCAGTGTGTCAGCAACGACTCCCAGGCATTCTGCACATTGATCTGGACAAGAACAAAAGTTCTCAAACTGAGAAAAAGTCTCCAAAGTCAGCTGGACAGAGTCAGCTGTGAGCAGTGCCTTGGTTTCTCTAGAACCACATCAACCTATTGGGGCTGGTAGCAAAGAGTGCACGCTTGCTGTCGTTCCTGTGCAGGTGAAGCTTTCTAAAGGAAGCCAGATTGTGCAGACGTATGCTTTTCTAGATCCTGGCAGCTCTGCTACATTCTGCACTGAGGCACTGATGACGCAGTTGAACGCAAAGGGGAAGAAGATAGGGATATTGCTCAAAACGCTGGGACAGGAAAAGCCTGTAACCAGCTACAGGATCACTGAAATGGAGGTTGCTGGGCTCAACAGCAACACATTTCTGGACCTGCCAGATGTGTACACCCAGAAAAGCATCTCTGTCACCAAAGACAACATCCCAGATGAACATGACATCAGGAAGTGGCCATATTTGAAGGATGTTGAAACTGCTAAAATTGACGCAGGCGTGGAACTCCTGATTGGTGTCAATATACCAAAGGCGCTTGAACTATGAAGAATAATTAACAGTGAAGGTGATGGACCATACGCTGTGCAGACTCTCCCCGGCTGGGTGGTCAATGGTCCACTCGACATCAGCAACACTAGCGACAATATGTGAGTGCAAATCGAGTCTCTATTGCAAGTTTGGAAGAGATCTGGTCAAGCAGTACAATCAAGATTTTGCTGAGCAGCATTATGATGAAAGGCAGGAGATGTCGGTGGAGGATAAGCAATTTCTGAAAAACACATCTACCTCTGCTAAGCTGAAAGATTGGCATTACCACCTCAAGCTACCCTTTCGTAAGGAAGATGATAGCATTCCTAACAATCGCCAGGTGGTGGAGCAGCGACCAGCTCACCTCCTGAGAAAGATCAGGAAGAATGACACATTCTTTGAAGAATACAAAGGCTTTATGAATGATGTCATTATGAAAGGATGCGCTGAAGTGGTACCTAACGACCAGCTGGAGTGTGACAAGGAAAAGGTCTGGTACATACCACATCATGGTGATCATCACCCCAGAAAGAGAACCATTTGTGTTGTGTTTGACTGCGCTGCAACCTTTGGTGGTACATCTTTGAACCAGGAGCTTCTTCAAGGGCCCAACTTGACCAACACACTGCTTGGTGTTCTTCTACGCTTTCACCAGGGTCCAATCGCTCTAATGGCTGATATTCACCAGGTGAAAGTAGCAATAGAGGATGTTGACTTCCTACGCTTCCTCTGATGGCCCAACCGCGACCTCAGTTAAAGGCTCATTGAACACCGTATGACCTTTCATCTCTTTGGGGCTGTGTCCTCACCGAGCTGTGCCACATTTGCAGAAGACAATCAGAATGACTACCCACCTGAAGTGACTGACACCATCAGAAGCAATTTCTATGTGGATGATTGCCTCAAGGCTATGGGGACAGAGGAGCAAGCCATGCCTCTATACAGAGGACTTACAGAGGTGTGCGCCAAAGGCAGATTCAAGCTAACCAAGTGGGTTAGTAATCATTGCACTGTCCTCTCCTTAATAGCAGAGGAGAAAAAGGCCTCAGAGGTGAAAACTCTCTGGACCTGGATAGAGAACACCTTCCTATGGAGCGAGCTCTTGGAGCTCAATGGAATGTTGAGCATGACACTTTTACATTCAGCATGGCGGTCAAGCAGCAGCCAACAACAAGACATGGCATACTCTCAATTGTCAACTCTGTGTATGACCCGCAGGGGCTCGTTGCACCCATCATACTTACTGGCAAGCGGATTCTGCAAGAATTGTGCAAAATCAAGCTTGGATGGGATGAGGAGGTCCCAGAGATCATCGCTCAACAGTGGCAGCAGTGGGTGGCTGAATTGCAGCAGCTGGATGACTTTCGTGTCGACCGATGTCTCACATCAAGCAACTTCAGCCCTATCCTGGCAGAATGCAGAAGGCAGAGCTACAGTTTAAGTGAGAGGACAAGGGTTCTAGTCAGACAGTACAACTGTCTTGAAGTACATTGCGAACACCACCAAAAGATTTCAGATATTTGTGGCGAACCAAGTTTCCACCATTCGGGACATGTCCACAGTGTCACAGTGGAGACACATCAGCTCAAGCCTCAACCCAATCCATCGATGCGGATGATGCATCACGCGGCCTAGGAGCAGGTGCTCTGCTGCATTTCAAAAGGTGGATATCTGGCCCAGACTTCCTCTCACAGCATGAGCCACAATGGCCAAGGTCCTTTGAAGAGCTGGGAAGATCACTGATGATTACCCTGAAAAGAGAAACCATATCCTTTGTTCCAATCTCACGGCCGCCTGAATGGCTGCCTGCAGCTTTTCCAGGTTGTCCTGGTCTGTAGCCGACCATTCTCATTTCTTTTGAGGCCCACCTTTCTCATCATCTTCTTTCTTCTCAAGGCAGGCATACAGTGGTCTGGCATACTTCTGGTAGCTGGGGACGTGGTCCCTCACATAGTTACATAATCCCAATATTTTGTGTAAGTCGTTCCCCGAAGTAGGTGGGCTGATCTGCCTCACCTTCTCTCAGTAAGTTTCCAAGAGCCCCAGGTCCATGGAGACCTGGAGTCCTAGATAGGTCACTTGGAATTGTCCAAACTGGCATTTCTTGATGTTCAGCTTTAGCCCTGCGGCTGTGAGCCTTTCCATCACCTTCTGCAGTCTGACCAGGTGTTCCTCCTGGGTGTCATCATCGATGATCGATGTAGATTGTCGTCCCCAGGACGTCCATCACTGCTGACTGAAAAACATTCGGGCAGTTCTTATACCCCTGTGGCAACCTTTGCCATACATATGCCTTGCCTTGCCTTTGTGGGTGACGGTCGTATTTCCCTGTGATTGCTTGGATACTCTCAGGGAAAAGAATCCATTTGCCAGATCTATGCAAGACTTAAACTTCTTCATCGGCAGTGTTTTCAAAGCCCCCTGAGGATTGATCAGGCTTGCTCGATTAGCAACAGTTCGTCGGTTGAGGGCCTTGAAATTAATCACGGGTCTCCAACCCCCTCCTGCTGCTTCAGGCTTCTTCACAGCCTGTATTGGGTTGTTGGTGACTGGATTTGGTTCCTCTCTGATAATCCCGAGGACACTAAATTCTTTCACGATTATGTCCATCTTTGGGACAGCCCCAGGATTTAAAGGGTATTGGCGCACTGATGGATGGACTCCCCCTTCAATAGTGTGAACATACTTGGTTCCTAGATCCCCACAGTCGTTCCTGAATTTGGCCACACTTGCTTGGGATTTCTTTCACCTCTCCTTCCCAGCTGGAGAGAAGTCGCTTTCCTGTGCTTTCTCTCGATTATCATGGGATGTCCACCTCTTTGTACCAGCTCTCAGGTGATTCATTACCCTTTGTTGGTCCTACGCAGTTCAGTCTTTTCTGCAATTTGTCCAACCGTCTCTTCCAGGAGCCACAAAACCTCACTTTGTTCAGTTCTTCCAATTCACTTATTGTAATTAGATTATATGGGCCCTTCACACATATAATCCTCTTCCGTACGCCATATGGCTTTTTGCTACAAAGCTTTGGCCAGGGAGGAGTCTTTGTCATTGATGTCCTCAAGGACCAGCCGCTCATATTGGCTTTGTGGCGATTCCTTTCTGTCCACTGGATGGCTGGTTATGTGTGTTATCCACAGTCTCTGTGTATCCTCGTTCTCAGTGCTGCTTTCAACCAGGTTTCACGCGGTTTTTATGGTCCTGGTGCTGTGCAGGGGAAGTGTTGATCACAATCCCCGTGTAGGTGCGTTGCAGAGGAGGCATCTGCATCTGCAGCTTCAGGACTGCCGTGGCTGCTTTCTCTGCCTCCTCCCATGGTAGATCGTGGGATCTCAGTACATCGATGCAAATGACCACTCTGCAGTAACCCAGGTCGCCTGCCTTCGATATACCCTTCTCCAAGGTGGTCAGCATTTCTGCCTGGTATCTCTGAAGATCTGCCAGACCCGGGTTTGCCTTAATCAGCAGGTGCAGCACCGCATAGTAGCATAACTTTGCTCTACTCGTTACCACTATCTTCCTTGGGGGTCAGGGCTCAGCCCGGCGTCGGCTAAGCTGCTCCCTGGCCTCTCCCCAGTACTCCTCTCCAGCCCTCTCCATCAGCTTTCTCCGGAACTTATTGTTCCATATTTTCAGGTTCTGGTCAGTCCATCTCCGCTATCCTGTGGGCTCCCTCAGGGATAGGTTGTAGCTTAGGGGCTAGTTCCTCTGTCCCAGGTGAAACCTGCCTCAGACTTCTGTTGGTCTTCCCTTTCCGCTTCAGCCCCATTTATTCAGTTCCTCCCGTAGCAGCGCCCTCCTAAAGCGCTAAACCTGCTGGTACAGATTGTTGGAGAATGAGTTGGAGCTTCGAGTCAGGCGGGCATGCTACCGCAACAAGTGGTAACCAAGTAAGAGGCCTTTGTTTGGGCAGAAACAGATAGTATATAACATGGTTTTCTTTGTTGTGCTGTTATATTGTTGTGAAAGGACCGCGTAGTTCGATTTATGGTTGCTTGTACTGTGTGCTAACTGTGTTTGCCACGCTCGCTAGGAGCTCATTCAGACTAATCAGGCTTGTACAGTCTTGTCGCCGTGTGTGACAACAATACGTCCTATACCGCCTCGATCAGCGGACGATAAATGAACCTCGATGCGCTTGTCGGCCACTGTTCGAGGGAGAGACGACCGCTGTGCACCACATGGTCGTTGTATTTGTTTCTTTGTTGTCTGCTTAGCCCACGCTTAGCTTCTTCACTCTTTTACTAACACACACACACACACACACACACCGAGATACACGTAATCTTATGGGCGATCTGTTGTAAACTTAAAGTTGATAACCCCGCTATAACATAGGATGTGTGTCCAGCATATCCCCTCTATTGACTTTAAAGACAGACTCCTCTCGATAGCTCGGCTACCTTTTAGGGACTGTGGGTATTATCCCTCTAAATTCACCTCTCGTGTGACCAAACGGCACACGAGACCAAAGACGGTGCAACCACCGCCTTTGTTCAAACCTCGCGCACATGTGTAGGGATCACCTTTGGTCGATACAGTCACTGACACCAATTTTGAATTCCAGGTATATGAATCAGTGATTCTGAATTCATCACCTCAGAATCCGCGTTCTCGTGTGACACAAAGTCACGTCTGGTGTTTCCTGTAGTCTCTCCGACGAGACTTCCTAAGTCACGCTCACTAATTTGTAGTCCGGCGAACTTAACTTCCCAAGCCACGTCCGGCCATCTTTGTAGTCTTTATTGGGGACTTCCTTCCACACACACACACGCCCCCCCCAAGTAACATGTTTGGCTTGCTTATGTTTTGATGTTGCTAGTTGTTGAAGGAAACTGTTGTTTGTTAAAGAGGTGGTTTGTTTTGTGGAGAAAAGCTTTAATAAACACTGCTGATTTTAACTGAGCAGTATCTGTGATTATTTTGCACAATCCCATATTGTAATAACCGCTGGTTGAGATGGTCAGTGCTCGGATTCACGCCTTTCCTCTTATCTAAATATTGATATTTTCATAATATTGACAATTTGATGAATTTTCAGGCTTTGAGACTAAAAAGGTAAATCAATTGATTATTGATCCCTGATTTCAGGGTGGTTCCCCGTGTTCATTATTGACTCATAATAACCTAGGTTTCATTAATCAACTATAATGATTTTAATTCATTATTAATATGTTAATTAATAATCAATACTCAATATCGATTCCCAACAAGTTGATTCTTGCTTACTCCGGATTTATCCCCTTTATAGTCCATCTTCTGGAATCCCTCCAAGTCCTCGAGGCTCCCCTCAGGCTCAATCTCCCTCAATTTCTCAAACTGGGAGGCTAACCTCTGGAAAGCAGGTGTTGCTGCCGGCATCAGGGCCCCTGAAAGTGCCAGGGGCCCTGGGGGTGTTGGACCTTTAGCTGTCAGCTGGTGCTACCTCCGGCGCTGCGGGGCGTTGGTCTTTGTCTTTGTCGCTGTCCGTGGCCAACCTCATGCCTGTATGCAGACTCTCTGTGACACTACTTTCCCTGTCCTCCCCCAGCTCTGCCTCCAGGAGCCTCTATCTGAAGGCCTGTCGCTGTTCCAGCTGGGGCCAAAGCTCTCTGTAGCACTTGGCTGCTCTGGCTTCAGGGATCACCAGCACTGGATCTATTCCTACTTCCCCAGTCAGCATCTACATTATAGGATCGTACTCCTTGGATGAGCTCACCACAGTATTTATTCTACCCTGCGGCCACGTTGTCAGCACCTCGAGCTACCATTGCACCCATTCCTGTACATCCTTCTTCATCTTTGGCTGCACAGGATTCCAGAGAACTGCCACCACCACCTGGTCTCTCAGGCAGGCATGAAAACGGGTCAGGGGTGAAAAAGGTGAGAAGGATACAACCCCTCTCGGTGGGTTCGCGCTCCCCCAAAAGAAAATGTTGAATATTTCATATTTAAAAGCATCAATCTGATGCGTTTTTAGAGAAAAATCAAGCAGAAATACAAGACAGTATGAATGTATAATAAAGTATCTATCTACACATGGTCACATTATGCTGCACCTTCTTCTTTAAATCAAATCAATCTTTATTTGTATAGTGCTTTTCATACAAAAAGTAGCGCAAAGTGCCTTACAGAGATTAAAAACAACAGAGATTAAAAAACAGCAAATAAAATCAAGAAGACAAATACATACACACTCATATACACACTCACATATACGCACGCAGACACACAGACCCACCCACTCACACCCACACATACACTAGCTATCACTAAAGAGACATGGCCGGGCAACAAGACCTGAGGCACAGAAGAAGCTACCCTTGGGGGCCAGCTACATTGAGAAAGATCATGGTCCAAGACAGCAGGGAGCGCCGCCACAGCTCTTGTCCTTTTACTGTGACTTTACCTTCTAGCTTGAGCCAAGACCAGTTCCAGCTTCCACAGCATCTTTCTCTCCTAACGCACTCATTCTGGAAAAACAATGTTAATGTTAGGGTTAACTTCTAGTTTAGCCCAACGTTAAAGTTAGCTAGCTAATCAGTCTCGAAAAGCTAGCTAGCACAAAAAGCTAACGTCGTTAGTTTGGGGCAACTTTACCTTCAGCCTCCAGTCAGTCCCCTAGAGTTTAGATTCTCTGTCTGAGTCGAGCCGAGTCCGAGCTGATATTTCCAGTCACTATCCTCAGGCCGGGCCGGGCTTGGTATCGCATCACACCAGGAAAGACTCTTGGGCTTTCTATGAAAAGGTGTATTTCAAATTTAACCCGTTTAATCCCATCGGCAACAATTGTTGCCGCTCTTTTTTTTTTTTTTTTTACTTCTCGAAGCTCTAAAAGTGCTGTTTTGGTTTTGGCAGCTAATGAAAGTTTTTAAATCAAAGAATATGTTGTCTCCTCTAATTTGTATCAAGCCATCTTCAGTGCTCTGAATGATGCCTACAAGATGATGCCATACACAAAACAGCTGTCAATTGATGAAAGCACGATACCCTGTTATGGCAGGCATGGCTGCAAGCAGTTCATCAGGGGCAAACCAATCCAGTTTGTATACAAGTTGTCAAGCCTTGCTTCACCCACAGCGTACATGTTTCACATGGAGCCCTGTTGTGGAGTCCACAAACATCTGCCTGAAACTGGCTTAGGACAGGGCCCAAGTGTAGTCCTTGGTCTGGCAGAACAAGCAGAACTCCCTTTAGGATGCACATTTGTGCACGATAACCTTTTCACCTCACTTAGCCTCATTGATGAAATGACCAAACAAGGTTATATTATGGGTCCCTTGGCACACTGAGACAGTGCCGTCTGCATGACATCCCTTTCACAGGTGTGAAGGATTTTGAAAAAAATGCCTTGTGGAAGCACGGAGGTCCTTACTGAGGGGGAGAAGCTACTGGTGCGATGGAAGGATAACAGTGTTGTAATGATGGCAACCAATGCTGTAGTAAGATATACACAGGGTCAAGCATCCAGGTGGAACAAAGAGAAAAAAGCAGTGCCACAACCTCTGTGTTTCCTTACATATAACCAAAACATGGGTGGTGTGGATCTGCATGATCTTCAAGTGTCAAAATATAGATCTGCAATAAGGTCAAAGGACTGTGAAGGGTCACAGTGCAGTGGTGAATAGTTGGCTGTTCTTCAGAGATGTCAGTGATTATGACCTCCTGACCTTTCAGCGGGTTTTGTCCCTAAATCTCCTCAAGAGATATGGAAAACAGCCTCTTGGGCAAGGCAGAAGATCTTCAACTGTGAAACCTCAAGATTCCACAAGAGGTGATGGGAAACATCACTGGCCTGTAAACACAGGAAAACATTACCAAAAATGCAGACGATGCTACAACCGCACTGTGTATGGATTTGAGAAGTGTGACTTACCACTCCACATTGATAGTAAAATCTAACCGATAAGCCTTTGAGCTGTTACATAAATCAAATCTATTGAAACGGGCTCATAAGACTGCAAATTAAATATTCAGATTTTTGTCACTAATAGTGCGCCTTCAGTATGCACTGTTTTTATATCTTTTGCACTGTTTATGCCGTACAGTGAATACATACCTGAATACATAGTTTTTTGTGTTTCTGTTGAATAACACTGTGCATTCATCTTCTGGCCATGATGTTAGTGGTCAGTAAATGTTAAGTGAATCTAAGGTACTGCCACAATGTGAATTTATTTTATTTTTAAAACAAGTATCAGTTCTTATTTTGTAAGTTCAAACACTTTTAGCTCCACTGTTATTTAACGGTTGTATATGCTTTGAGCTATGCTTTGGGCCTGTGTTACGTAAATCAAATTTTGTTTTCATATCTTTTGCACTGTTTTTGAGGCACATTAAATACTGACAATGTGCATTTATTTTATTTTTTACAAACTAGTATCAGTTCTTATTGTTGAAGTTCAAACACTCTTAGCTCTACAGTTATTTAACCGTTTTTATGAGACTATGAAATACAGTAATTGTGTTGTTGTCCTTGTTAGTCCCCCCAGTGTGCATTTAAATGATATCTAAATGTATCTAATAAAGTTCTAGACACATTTGTAACCATGCCTAGTAATAATATGTTACTCATATTCATGTTATTTTTATACTTTACATGTGTAAATAGGTCAAATTGAAGAATTTGTGTAAATTTAGACTATGCGGTTTCCCACTGCAACAATTGTTGCCAAGAATAAAACCTACATTTTCACTAACATAACCAACATAAATGATAAAATGCATACATAGTATATGTTAGGGAGGTCTAAGGAGTGAAATGCATGCACTTATTTTGCAGGGAAAATTAAGTCATGTGTGCATTATAATTCATGTACAATGATTTCTATATTGTAATTCATTATTTTACATCAAAAAAATATTGACAGATGTTGTGGAAAACAATCAGGTTTTGACAAAATCGTAACATGTAAAATACAGGAGAAAGGAATCTTCTGAAGACGTATTTCATTGAAGTAGTTTAATCACATCTGAAAGTAAAATTAATCTTTGAAGATTAGTACTTGTTCTTGCTTACTTCCTCTCAAACTTAATATGCTTTTTGAAAGGTAGTATGTCCTGTTTTCTTATGTCCAGGAAAAAAGAGAAAGTCTAGAAATCTCTGATGAAAAAGCATTCATACATCATAGACTTCCTCATCCTTTGCATCATTAATTGTTTTGAGTGAAATTATAGATTCATCTAGTTTTTCTTGTTTCTGTGATGTAGCATAAATGGACTCAAGCTCAGTTTTGTTTTGCAACGCTGGTGTTGTAAAATGATAAATAAATGGACCTTGATATGTGTATGATTAGAGATAAACATACAACATAACAACAACTGTACTGTCACTTATCCCACAGTGTCTCTTTACAGAATGTTGGCCATATGGGAGTCAGACCGTAGGATCTGAAATGTAACAATGAGCCTGATAGTTTTTTTAAACCAAGGGTAGAGAAGGGCATAGATTACAGGGTTTAGACAGGAGTTAATATACATCAGAAACATCATGAAGATCTCAGTTTTAGAACCAACCAAGATTTCATGGCCTACGAGAGACACACAGTAATATGGAGAGTAACAGATCACAAACACACCTACAAGGATACCAAGTGTCCTAGCTGCTTTTAACTCAGATTTCTTTACTTGACCAGTCTTCAGTGAGACAATTGCAATTTGGGATCGCATGGTACGAGCCTGAGAAACAGCCACCACAAATACTCTCATATACAGAACTATGATGGCAGTAATGGGAATAATGAAGCTGACAACAAGATCGACAACTCCTGTAATGTTGACCATGCAATCCCCATTGCAGGAATTATACCTGCCTGGCTGCTTCAGATTATCAAATAAAAGGAAAATGCTGTAGACAACAGAACAAGTCCAACACAATAAAATACATATTATTGCAAGTCTTTGAGTGGCTTTGACTGTGTAATGCAGAGGATCACAAATTGCAACATAGCGGTCAACAGAAATGAGTACCATGTTTCCTACAGATGCAGCGACTATGATGACCGGTAACAGAAAATAAAGCGCACACATGAGATCGCCCAGCATCCAGCAGGTCTCTGTCAAGAGTATTTCGACCGGCATCAGCAGAGAACCCACAAGAAAATCTGAGACAGCCAAAGAGAGGAGGAGGATGTTTGTGGGGGTATGGAGCTGCCTACAGAGAGAGAATATCATCATTATGAACAACATCATCAATATTATAATATTATAAATATTACACACAAGATCCTGTAAAGGTTATGTGCCTGAAGTGGGAGATAGAGATGATGACCAGCAGGTTGAGAGCTGCAGTGAGGAGAGAGATGGAGTATAGTAGAATATAAATAAGCAGCGTGTCAAGGTGAGGAGGCTCTGGCCTCCTGCAGGAGGTATTGGGTAGTTGGGGAAAGCAGAGTTCAGCTCCTTCCAGCTCCATCACCACAGAGGGAAGGAGGAGAGAAGCTGCCGAGTTCTGGCAGCTGTCTGACCAAAGCTGTCTGACTTACTGACTTATTTCTAACCCTTCCCTTGCCCCTTCTTGTTTAATCCCACCCACTTCTCTTCGCTACACCAACCCAAGCTTCCAGGAAGAGCGACAGGCTTTAAAGCCAGTTTTTGTAGTGATTATATCATAAAGTGATGCACGGTGGCCCAAAAAGACTTTTTCCCATAAGGTTAAGTGTGTGATAGAAGCTTCTGTAAAACAGTGGATACATTTTTCTGAGCATCACAACCTCTGGAAAATGACTTGTTTCACTGTCATAATTTAAGTCATTCGGTTCAACAACATTTGGAAAGATTGTATGCCCGTTGAAGTTAGTGGAGGGTTAAGCTGGCAGTGAGCCAGCTTGGTTGGCAGAAGTCTCTAGTGCGCACGCTTCTATTTGCTGCACAACACGGAAGATCTGGGAATTTTCATATTAGGAAGTTGAGCTTTTTTGGCTTCAAAGTACGACTGAGCAGTGTTCATAGTCAAATGTAGCACTGTCTTCAATGCTCTGCAGATATAATGTAACATTTATTCATGACACTCATTTCATTTCATTTCTATCTGATATAATGTGGTCCTGGAATGTTGGGAGCGCCCCTCACAGTTATACACATTCACACATCAGGGTCAATCAGTTTGCCATGGAACTGTTCCACAGAAGAGTTATCAGCATCTCTCAAGGGCACCACTGTAATGGTAATGAGAGATGCTCAATATTAGACCGGCAACTTTGATGTCACATGTATTGCAGACCCGGTAACATGTAGGACCTAAATTAGCCTAAATTATTTTGGGAAAACTGATTTAGTTAATGATGTGATGAAAGAAAAGAAAAAGGCATAACTCAACTGTGAGGGAGTTCCATAGCTGGACAACCAACAGCGGGGACAAGCTACAGTTATCTTGTATCATCTTGAAAAAAGGCAGCAATTGCAATTGTGGTTTGATTTAATGACTCAATGATTGAACTTTGCATGCTGTCAGTCTAACTAATATTAGTGGAGCAGCGAGCTCCAGCGGTAACAAATGTAATGAGAGAAACCTGGCTCCAGACACACAGAGCTCTGTCAGAGCATGAGCAAGAGTGTTTTCAGCAGTGGAAGTTGATCTTCTTTATGTGTTTTTTGTAGTAGCCTCTAGTTAGCTACAGTGGCAACAATGATTTTAAAAACACAACTTCATAACCTCATTCACTGAGTGTAGTGAAACTGTGCAACTGTATGTGGTTTACAGAGTTTTCTGAAGGACAGATATTATTATTTGTTACTAAGGCAAGCACTGTGCAGCTGTGTAGAAATTAAGACAGGGACTGGATCAAAGGCGTTATATTACATCTAGACGCTTCCTTGGACGCGGAGTCCTATGAAAGCTGATCAGTGGCGTTTTGAAGCCAACAAAGCTCGACTTCCCGGCTATGAAAATACCAATATCCTCTAAGGTGTGACATTTTAGTGACCCAAATACAACAACAATTTCCACTTTTATAAAAAACTGTTGCATATGAAAAACATGCTGGTTAAAGAAATGCGGCAAAAATCTGCTCTTATCTGTTGAAGAAAAGGTCTTGTAATAAAACACAGAAAGTGGTGGAAAATCGTTTGGTTGTTTCTTTTTTACTTGTTATTCTTTGTTCCTTGAGCACTAAGATAGCTGGTGGTCATTTTAGTACAGATGTATTACAGACATGTTTAAAGATATTGCTACAGTATGTTGGCATTACAGGAGTCAGGCTGCAGTATCTGAAATGAAACAATGAGTTTGATAGATTTTCTAAACCAGGGGTAGAAAAATGCATAGACCACTGGATTTAGACAGGAGTTACAATAAAGTAGCCAGACCCCATACATCTGAAATGCCACACTGGTTGACATGGCCTGGCCTGCAATGGATGGATAAAAATATGGACAGAAACATATTAGAAACACAACCACGACAACACCAAGAGTCCTGGCTGCTTTTATCTCAGACTTCTTAGCAGGTGCACTTACTGAACCCTGCAGTTTGACAACTGCAATATGAGACCGCATGGCTCGAGCCTGAGACACAGCCACTACAAAAACTCTCATATACAGAACAACGATGACAACAATGGGGCCAACAAATGTCAACATGACATCTACAGCTCCTGTTATAGAGTCAATAACAGCTATGCACTCTCCATAGCAGGAATTGTATCTTTCTGGTTGTTCAAGGTAGTCCATCAATATCAGACTGTTATACAACGCTGAACAGGCCCAACACAGAGAAACACAGACTTGAACTCTTTTCTGAGTGACTTTGGTAAGGTAACACAAAGGGTCACAAATGGCCACATAACGGTCAACGGATATGAGCACCATGTTTCCTACTGAGGCAGATGTAAGGAGAAAAGAGGCATAGTAAAACAGTCCACATATAAAGCTTCCCCAAAACCAGCAGCCACCTATAAGAAGGATATGGACTGGCATCAACAGGAGGCCGACAAGGAAGTCTGAGACGGCCAGGGAGAGAAGGAGGAAGTTGGTGGTGGTGTGGAGCTGCCTGGAGAAAAAGAAGGTCAAGTCAGTGAACGTGTATGTAGCAGTTGTGGGAGTCATACACATATTCCTGTCTCTCATAGTGTGAATAGCCAAATATTTCCAGTTACAACACAGTATAGAGCATTAAGTATAATTTTTAGGGTTAGGGTTAAATAGCAAGTATGTGCTCAATAACATCTCTGACATGACAATAGATTCAGGACCAGTTCTGCATTCTACTGTATGTTTGTCTATAGTAGAGTAGATGACGGTCAGAGAATATGGAGTCAAATTGGATTCCAACATTCATTTCATCAGTGGATTCAGGGTTGTAATATTAGTATACTATAGTATAGTAAAACTATACACGTATGTTATATCCTAAATGCAATACATGTAAACTGTTCAAAACTCAGAATGTTATGTGTCATTAAAAGCCACAATGTAACGATATCCCTATTGCCACAGGAACAACTCCTGTAAAATGTATGTGCTGATACTGAGGAAAACATTTTCAGATTAAGAGTTTGTCTTCATACCTGAAATGGGATATAGAGATGATGACCAGCAGGTTTAGAGCGATAGTAAGTATAGAGATGCAAGACAGCAGGATGTAAAGGAAAATGGTGTCAGCACGATGCTGCGTCGGCTTCTTGCAGGAGGCATTAAGTAACTGTGGAAAGCAGAGATCAGGTCGTTCCAGCGTCTCCATTTTAAGAGAGAGAAAAGGAGAAGAGAGGCTGATGAGTTCTGGCAGCTTTCAGACCAAAGTTTTCTCCATAATAAATCTGATTTATCTCACCCCTCCTCCTTTTCCCATAATCAAAGGACATTGCTTTGATTCTGTGACCCAATAATTACATATAGTTTCTATGGCTTTATGTAAAGTTGAACCTTGTGGATCAAACTTTTGGATTATAATACTATAACAAAATCCAAAGCAGGGAAAAAATGTATGTTGCTTACAAAAGAAGAAAGAAAATTAATAATTAACAGTCTGATTGTCCCATTACAGACTGAGAACCCACTTTCTGTATGCCTTAAAGGGACAGTGTGTAATATATCAAGTATTTAGCGCCATCTAGCTGTGAGGTTCTACATTGCAGCACTCCTTTGCTCACCCCTCCTGTTCTGAAGACGTTGGAGACGTTCCGGAAGCCACAGTGGCCTTGACTGACAAGAAACTCATTTTCAAAATATGGACTCTTTCCCAACAGCGTTGAGTATTTGTACTGATTCAAGTAATGAGGTAAAGATGTAGTTAGTTATTGTTATTGTTAGTGACGAGCGCTTTCGCTGAGCTCCCTCTCAGTTCCGCAGTCAAGCTGGCTCTGAGCGAAAACGCGTTTAGCCTTACTACGTAGTACCACGTAGTGCTTTGTGTCCCTCTCAGCAGTCTATAGTTTTTTTTAAACCGGAAAGACATGGCGGCCTCCATAAAGCTTGCCTGTGCTATTTTTATTCAGATAGGTATTACTTCGCTCAGGAGGATAAGTCAAATTGTTGGCAGAGGTAATTGTACACCAATGAGGACTTACTTATGAACAAAGACGTTGATTTGATTTAATAAATTACTTAAATCGTTACACACTGTCCCTTTAAGTATGGGCCACATCACTGCATGAGTAGCACATGTGAATTGGATCTGACCCAAGTTCCAATTTAATATATTCAGTTTACAGACTTTTTTGAGAAAAAAAAATCTGCCCAGCTAGCTAAAGGGTTATTTAAATTCATTGCTTAATGTAAAGTGTGTCACCTTTGCGTTAAAAAGTGATGGAGGCATGAGGGCTCAAACTTTGCAATTTAAGGGAAAGTAATGTGGAAAAATGCACACTGGAACAGGAAAAGGGCATGTCCTTCGCTACTGCAGAGTTGATAATACAAAACATTCACAGTGTTGAATACTTAACAAACGGTCATGCAAATGCAAACACAGCTGGAACACCATGTCAACTGAACAATTCCAAATTAACATCTGCTGTAGAAAGAAACTGTGCACCAAATATGACGAAATAGAAACAAGTGAATGGACCCATTAACAAAGTGAGTAAAGAAAAATCAACCTCACTTTTAGCTGTTGAGTTAAACTTCTATCAATAGCCCTTTTTAGCACATTTCCTCCAAGGTAAGGGCAGCAATGTGCCACCCTGTTGGTCTAAAAGGGAGCCGTAATATTCCTCCTTTTCCAAAAGCCGCCACTTGGCCACCACTGGGGTAGGCGTAAACATGTGACGTGAAGAGAAGCATGAAGTTGGGCTGTGAACAGTGACAACGAATTTGTCTTCAAAATAAGAGCTTTGCATTGCACCCCATTGGAGTTTAGAACTGGGTTCTTAGCGGGGGCTTTTAATTTGAAAATAGCGACCATGAGTAGCTTGTCGCTACAACAACAAGCGGACAACGAAGACAGCTACAGAGACCGAGGAGACGCTAGCATCTCCTGGATCTCAGAGACTGTCCTGTTGCTCATCTTGATGTTGTGAGAAAATTACATAGGCTTCCTTTTGTTATCAATGTACTGTAAGGACAAGAGGGGGAAGAGAGACTGTCACACTGCCTGAGGTGTCACAAGAGCCACAGGTGGGGGCACATCCCCACATGGAAAGATACACAAGTTTAGATAAGATAACATTTGCTGTCCCATCTGTTACATCAAAGGGTCACTGTCCTGGGAAGACAGGATACACCCAAATATCAAAGAGTCATTATTCTGTAAAGAAGATGTTTTATGACTGTTGTAAATGAAGGTAACCTCCTCTCTGTTCTGTACTTAAGGGATAACAATTTAGAGTTTGTCAGAGAACGCGTTTACGCCTTCTACTCCACGCTGCGTGTATTAAATGACATCTGATTCATACGCTGAAGTCTGAAGTTCTTCGGAGATTTAGCAACTCTCTACCTCACAAAGGAGAATTTCCACAACAATGTCCGCAGATGAAGTGATGGACTGACTGCTGTGATCAGCTGTTTCCTGGTTTTAAAACTCCCCGGCTGTGGGTCGCACAACAGTGCAGGTCATCGACACCTCTGCCCATCTCATGCAATAGCCGGCACATTGACGCCTCGGATTTAGATAGCAGTCGAGGCGGAAATAAGTGTACCCTCCGAGGCGGCAAATCAGCAGACGAAAAACAGACCCCCAATTTGCCAGCCTCTGTCTAAAACCACGGACCTAGCCGCAAAAAGGAGGGGCAAATTGGCGGATTGCTGCCCAGTATAAAAAACAGCTTATCTCATTAGATACTCTCTTCAGCTATTCCAGTCTCAAACGACAAATCAAAGACCAGCTGCCAGTCATTCAGGTGAAAAAAATAAAGTCAATCTTAATTATTAAAAAGAGCAAGGAAGGGGGCACCGTTTAGCTCAGTTTGTAGAGCAGGCGTTTTTCGTGTGCAGAGGTTGCTGCAGCGGACCTGGGTTCGAGCGAGGAAGGGGAAAAAGTAAAATCAAAAAAAGTGCAGCTATGAAATACAAAGCACAACATGGAAGATTTTCATACCCGGGAAGTTGAGGTTTTTTACTTCAAAATGTCACTGAGCTCCGCCTCCAACACTATGTCCAGATTTAATGTTACATTCCTCATGTCTTTAATTGTAAAGACCCTAAAGACGCTTTGTCATCAGTATTTTGTCTATTTTTCCATGTGCATTATTTGGTCACTGCTTTTCTCTTCATCCGGCTATAGCCATGAGTGTGACGAATTTAGTGCACACATAAGCTTGAATATTTTGGTACATTAGGGCAGAAAGCATTTATATATTATCCATTTATTTTTCACAATATACAGTATATTTTAACACTTGGACTGGCAACTAATGTTTTTTTTTTTTTTTAAAAAGGGACCAGGCCAGTATTTGAGCCTTGACCCTATTTCCCTGCTTTTAGCAATTGGAAGTTAAATTTAGCAGGCCAGGTTTTATGTGCTTCATACCAACCTATTTATTTTTCATACAATATATGCCTCCTGCTAATTGTTCCTGTTGACCCACAAAGTCATTCATTGTGGATTTCAAATGGACTCTGAACTGAACTCAGTGTCCCAGAATTCCCCATTCCTTACACCTAGGTGCAAAATTCATGTTTGAGCTACTATTGGTCAGACTGACAGACCACCATTGTTTCTCCAAAATCCTTCAACCATTACTAGCTGTTATGATAAATTTGGTTGTAGTTAAGTTAATTATTAATCATAGTTATAAACAGTTTGGTACCTTTTTATGAGACGGATTTAGTAAATTTGCTATGTTTTCCCTTCTTCAAGGGTGGTGGCCCGAGGTGATCTAATGTAAATTGGATCATATTATGTATCATATTTCATAATTAATGATTATCCCTGATAATCACCTAAGTAGTGGACTTTTCTGGTCCTGGTGCCGGAGCCATACCTTTAAAAAAATAAAAATAAAATAAATATATATAAATTTATATAAATATATATATATTTATATATATATATATATATATATATATTTATACAGTATATAGATATATATATATATATATTGGAAAATATATTCTTGCTACTTCTCATCAGCAGGACAGGTGCCATGGCAGCAAGGAAACATCTGAGGACCTCCTGTCTGTCTATCCTTCTTTAACTACAGACTTTAAGTGCCTTCCACAGATCAACAGTTGTAGTAGGCAGAAGTAAGCACAAAAAATACATTTTCAATTGATGAATAAACAGTCTTACCTTTTCTTTAATTATAAGGGTCAGTTATTCTCCTTGCCATGGTGGATGCCCACTTCCATTTTTCGAATTGTTGAAGTGGGAAAAAAACTGAAAGTAACAAAAAAAAATGGAAGTATGCTGCACACATCTGCACATGGCAGGGCGCTATGCCAAGGAGACACGGGACCTGCCTAAAAACACCCCTCTTCCTAGTACAGAGGAACTTGGCCCTGTCCCCTATGTCTTTGTGGCCTTCCTTCTCAGAGGAGATATACTTAGGCGCTAAGCAAAGGAGCGAAGAGAGTCTTCAACTTCAGGCTTTCCAATGCCAGGAGAATGGTTGAGTGCTCCTTTAACATCATGCCTGCTGCAAACTTGATGTGAAAAGTTACGTCAGTGACGTACAGTGTAACGTTTTAGATAAAAATCATAAACCCTGTCTGCGGGAAGTGGAAATGGAATCAATAAGCGATTTTTAGCTGGTTGACCCACGTTTAAAAAACCTCTGTGGACCAGCTAATTTTGGTGGAAAAGCGGTATTAAATAGTGAGTAGGATGTGGGGGTCACTTGATACAGTCAGCTCAAAGGAACTGTGGAGCAGGCTGTAGTGGGGAGTAAACACAAAAAGTCAGTTTACCCAGCTTTTTAAAATCACACAGGATAACTTGACCTATTTAGTAGTTGCCCATTACTCATTAGGTGTACGCTACTTATTGCAGCTTGTGTGTTGCATGCAACACTCTGTGGTGCTCCGAGTATAACGCTCTGAGGGATACAGGATAAAGCGCATGAACAGATTGAGCGAGTTAGCTAACATTACTGGCCATTAGCTGATGTCATGTTAATAGAGGGATTGCTACACAACTCACAACAACTCGTAACATGATAACATAAAAACACTCACCAGCAACATTTAGTGTCCAACCGATCTGCTCACACAAATGGGCTTTTCTGTCTCTGTTATGGTATTGCCTGTCAGATATATCATAAAATTTCTGGATATATGGAGACCGCCAAGATAATCTTCTCCTCCATCTTCTTGGTAACCAAGGTGACAAGTTCTGCCCTAATGCTATACAATTGGCTATCTGAAAAAAAACCTTTCTAAAAAATGTAAGAGATTGCGCTAGGAGTGACCACACAAAAGAGGACTGCTATGCCTTTTCTCTAAGATGTTGCAGATGCTCATAAAAAACTATTTGTGGATAAAGGCCCTGAGGAGGTTATTCGGGGGGAGAAAAGTGTCATTATTCATTGAAGTACTAGGTTATATAATGGTTTGAATTGATCTCACCAGTGTGTAATAGTTGTTTTTTGTAGTGTATGTATACTTCTGTGATGTCTGAAGGCAAAGTTTGGTTTTGATGTGTAGATGACATGGTTTGGGGTGGAGAGTTTGGTTTTTGCATGGAATTTTTAAATGTTTGAAATCTGTAAGTCATTCATTTATGTTGAGAGTTCTAGGAAATGGAAAATCATTTCAAGAAATGTGTGTTATTAGGGCCTTTAACATATTACCTAACTTTTGATACAAGGACCAAAAGAAAAACCATAAGGATTTGTATGTCGCTGAATTATTATATCAATAGACTGAAGTATTTCAGCTACATATAATTTGTTCAAAGTAATAGCGAAAAGTTATTTATTTAGCTTCCATGTTCAGCATTTCTGCAAAATTGAAACATGCTTCTAGAAATTACTTCCTGTGGTTTGCATTTACACACTGCCTGTGTCATAAACAGAAAAGGAGTGCATTCATCAAAGAAAAAAAAAAGTAGTGTCATAGTGAGTTTACTCTTTGTATGTTTTTGGTAATCAAAACCTTAAAGCTAATATTGCATCATGTGCTGATGTGTTGAGATTGCATCATAAATGTTTTGTCATGATAGAAATGATCTCAGCTGAAAACAATCTGAGCTTGTTCTCATTAACAGCAACACCTCTGATTGCAGTGATGTTGTCATGTGAGACTAATGAAAGCAGGTGTGAAAACATTCTTACCCAGAGAGGTACACATCCAATAGGAAAATAATGAGCTACACACTGAGAGCTGTTCAGTGTCCAGAGACAAATGTGGAAGGCCTTAATGAACGTGAGTGTGCTTCAGATTGTGCCTCACTGTGTATGTCTGTGTGTGTTTGTGTCATGTGGAGCTGCTAATGGCCACAGAGGTTTTGTTTAGTGAATTTGTATTTTCCAACCGGAAACTTTGCTGTACATTTAAGTTCACTACAATATCCACACTAACACTATAAACATACCTTGAAAATATGAATTAAACATCATGGCATGGAATTGGGGTGTGCATCTCTACCTAATAAGAAAATATGATACGCATCTAGATACAGGAGCTCTGATTCAGTACAATCTGATGCACTGTGATGCAATCTAATATCATTCTTAACATTTGTTTAATGCAGTCATTTATTTTACATTATGAATCAAAATAAGCTATTGCTATATAAGTGGTAGTTCTTTTATGAAGCATATCAGTATATCTGTTATACTTGATAAAAGACCAGGGAAGTATTAATGTTAGATATGGCATGGAGAAAAATGGAAGACAATGTCAGTTTTAAATCACAGGGCAGGAATGAGAATAAAGACTGGCTATACTGTCACATTCCTCAGGATTGTGCTTATGACATTTGCAGTAGACACAGACAAAAGACTTGCTGCATAAAGAAATATTTTGACATTAACAGTATAAACTGTCTCACTGTCGGCAGTTAGGGAACAGAAACATATTAAATGATTTGTCTTGCATTTTCTTGGTTGCAAGTAGTGCTCGCGCCTACATGCTTACTCCTAGTCACCCTCACACGTTTTATCATAACATCTCTCCAGGTGAGTAAGTCTCCAGTGAACTTCAAATATCACAAACAACCAGATTTTGTCTAGTTTTCCTAATTAGGGCCCAAGCACTGACCAGTGCTCGGAATATACGTCACAACCGGTGAAAAGTGTGATAATTCAACTTCACTGGGTATGGATGTGCATCATACATGCGCATACATTTACAAAATTTGGTATGCATGTCTCATGACCAGATGCAGAAAAATGCTCCCTGAACCCAAACCGTCAGTCCAACAGGAAGGCCGCCATTTTGATTTTCGATGCCCTTTTGATGCATTTCCATGCCTCGTACTTTAATGAATTCCCTCTACAGATTTGACGCCATAGACTTCACATTCATTCAGTATCATCATCAAACCTTGAAGATGAAAAGTTATGAAAAGCTTTCGCCTACGTCATACCTAGTGGGCATGGTGGTGCGGTCCATTTTGATGCTTTGCCATAAAGCAGAAAGTCCTTATTACTTCAACATACAATTTCCCATCTACACCAAATTGCTATACTGTGTCATATCCGTACAATGTATCATTGTACATGAATTATAATACACACGTGACTTTATATTAATTAATTAAAAAAAAAAAGTCTTATCATAGAAAGCTCAAGAGTCTGCCCTACTGGTGTGATGGGATACTTCATTATTAAATGCAGCATTCTTCCTGGTGTGGTTTGCAGCCTGGACTGCAAACACTAAGCCCACATTCATAATTTATTTACCATCTGAACTAAAGTATGATGATTAATATGCCCATATCATTTCATCCACAACAATGAGATTGTAATATATTTCAAATGTTGCTTCAAATACAATTAGTTATTTGATAGCAGAATATCCATAATGCCTCAGTGACTGCATTTCCACATTGTAATAAGAGGAACCAGGTTTTGATAAAAATTGTACAGTTGACACACGGCAGAAGTACATACAGTTGAATTTTATTTGATCAAAATAAAAAATACCTCCTAATTATCGTGTATTGACTGTAAATTAATGCATTGTTGTTTCTGAATAATGATATGAATAACCAGTGTGTTATTGGGGCCTTGTAAAGGGGCAGTACCACAAGAACAGTATTTTTTCCTTTAGCACTATAGTATAGTCTATTCTTGTGGAATGCAATGCAAAACTACAAGTGGTAATATTACCCTAATAACTACAAATTAATAATTTTTTTAACTCAAAATATGTTCCCTATTCTAAAGTGGGGACTTGTTCATATTTAATCCACAAGTAGTTTGACCCTTATTAACCCTCATTTGTTTCCTATACTAAAGTTGCAGACTCTTAACATTTCGTTAAGTCATTACAGCATACAACTAGCAGTTAGAAGACAGCCAGTTAGTACAAGTACAAGTACCTTTATTGTTAACTGTAAACAGTCAAGTCATACATTCATCTCAACAAAAATGAATGCAAAGACTCAGGTCAATGCAAATGATTCTTTCATGTTCAAGGATAACATAATCATGTCAGTGACAGTAAGCACAGCACTGAGGAAAGGCATGAGTCCAAATTGAAGCCAGTGCCCAGCCCAGTCAAACAACCAAACAACTGACAGGTTTAGTTTGACATTCTTTAACAATATTTAAAATGGCATTTACAACAGCTCAGTGCAGTGTTACATTTGTAAAACCACAACTACAAAAAAAAATATATCTTGTCACTGAGTTGGGACAAATCAATAAAAGAGTGTAAAAGTCGAGTAATACTAAAGAGAACAGAAGTGTGGGGGGTAGGGGGAGGGCGCCATAATAAACAGTGTTTATAGACATGTGCGTGTATGTTTGCGCGTAAGTTCTGTGTGTGTGAACTGTGATGTCTAATGTGAACTTTGTAAGTTAGCCTACGTTTCTCAAACTGTCTTTTTTTATGTAGCCCAAGGCAAAGAAGAAGACAACTCTCCCCAAAGATGAATTGATGACTGACTCAAAAGAGAGGACTAGTGATGAGCCGCATAAGCCAAGTAGGTAATGATTTGTTTGTTCTGTGTAGAACATACATGACAAGCTATCTTAATGTAATATAAACATTCTAAATCTTAAATTAATTTGTTGTGCTTCTGTAGGTTCTGAAGATAATGAAAATCAGGCACCCAGCTGTTTTATTGGTTATATTCAAATAAACATTTCATGGAAGTAATGCCTGTACTGTACTCCTAATGTTTCTATCAAAGATTAGACTCTAAAGTGGAGTTTCTAGAAGAAAAGATTCTCTGGCAGGAAAGGATGATAAAGGACCTTGAAGAAGAGTGAGATTTTTTGCGTGCCCAAATCCACGGGAGGAGAAGAAAACAAGTGAGTAATTTGAGAGAAATTTACAATTTTGGTACATGATTGAGTTATAGGAGAAATATTGTGACCTAATGTCTCAGCACAAGCTGATCAGTTTCTCTTCTGTCCTATTCTTTATTAAAGCTCTACAAAAAGCCTTTACTTTGGAAGATGACGTGAGCCCCAGTGGCATGGAAGGTGACCACCCCCAAACCTCCCCAAATCTTAGTGAGTCTTCAGACAGTGATGTCACTTCGAGACTCCCGAGACATTCCAAGCATAATCGCACTAGGTCACTCACACCCTCACCTGCAACTCAGCCTCACCCTGGGCAAACTCGTATGAGAGGCGAGATTGTGTTTACTTGAACATCCTGCCCATTGACCTATTAGTTGCCATGAAAAGAAAATACAGATGAAAGCCTTGGGTATTGTTCTTAACAAAACTTAGAGTATGTTTGATACGCTGTTGTCATCAATGCAACTTTAGCTGCATTAGCCGTGGACTTTCTTAATCCCTCATGCTGTTATTTGTTTTGTTTTCTTTTGTTTTCTTTTGGGTCGGTCAAGGGGCCATCAGAGGTCATCCAGCGATACAAAAAAGTTCTGAAAACTTTTTCCCGGGTCCGAACGATGACTGAAGCTTTCTGCATCAATGGTGTGGATAGAGGCACAATCAAGATTACAGTGGCGATTGCAGAATTGAAATATGTGGACCCAGAAAAATTTGCATCCTTGAAATTAGACCCTGCAGCAGAGACCCTCATGGCCTTTGCCAAGAAATGCACGCGCAACATCACCCCAGAAAAACGAACCATAATTGAGGACATGAAATCTAAGGGAACACTCCTCCCTTTGCTAATAAAGTATTAAAAGGGTTGGACATGCTTTTTCCAGTTCACCAGTTTAGACTTTTAAAACGAGTTGTTTAAAAACAGTTAAAGAAAAGGCTTGCTTTAAAAATGTTTAGGAGATGTCAAGCTAACCCTGCCAGTTATTTTGTTGTTTGACTGGTCTTCAATTTGGACTCTGGCCTCTGTTTACATTTGGTTTCATTTAGCCTTAATGGCTGCAGAAAGGCAGAACTTTTTTTCCTCATTTTTTTAAAACTCTTGTCTGAATTAATTTACACACTGGTTATAATAATTAGTAGGTTATATTAGGAAAAATCCTAATTCATGGTGTAATAGAGGTAGAATAAGGTGTTAAGACATGTTTAATAATAACTAATTAAGGGCTAGTATGCTACTTCTATGCATATTAGTAAGCACCTAGTTAATGGTGAATATGTGTACCTCAATATAAAGTGTTACCCATGAAAAGTATATGGCTTTTGTTCATCCTCTAAAATTCTCTCTTGCTCAGGAACCAACATCCGTCGTCTCTTGCTCTGTATATCACATCACGAGTCTCTCTAATGATGTTTGATGAAGTTAGGTAATACAGCTCCTGTAATCTCCCAATACATTTCTGCTTTTTAAGGTAAATAAGACCTGCAGCATTGCTTTGTGTTTTTAAGGCAAAAGCTCACCAACTGTGACTTAAGCCTTGCATTTACTGAACAGATACTGTGTGAGCGGTATTTATACTTTTCATCAACTAGAAATTAATTTAGTCCAATGGGTTACAAAAATCACAACAAGACTCTACAGACATTGTGGGACCGTGGACATATGCTGTCACTTTACAGGTTATGACATCAACTTATCTGTACATCTACTAACCTGGTCTGACTTTGAGGTTTTCTAAATGGTTGACTCAACATTAAAATATTCAAAACATTTTATTCCTTCAGTTTCTTCTCAGTGTCTCTCTACAGTATATTGATCTTAGAGGAGTCAGGCTTCAGTATTTGAAGTGTAACAATGACTTGAACAGATTTTCTAAACCATGGATAGAAAAAGGTGTATATCAGAGGGTTTAAACAGGAGTTAAAATAGAACAGACATATTACAAAGGCAGCTGATGAAGCATTGAGCATGGTGTCCTGGCCTGTTAGTGTGAGACAAAAATATGGGCAGAGGCATAACAGAAACACGACAATAACAACACCAAGTGTCCCGGCTGCTTTCAACTCAGATTTCTTAGTTACTTTCACTGAACACTGAATATTGACAACTGCAATATGAGACCGCATGGCACGAGCCTGAGACACAGCAACCACAAATACTCTCATGTACAGAACTACAATGACGGTGACAGGACCGATAAAGGTCAAAAAGAGATCGACAAGTCCTGCAACATGATCAATGACAATCACACATTGTCCAATACAGGTGTTATACCTGCCTGGTTGTTTCAGGTTATTGTTCATTATAAGGTTGTTGTATAGAGCAGAGCAGACCCAACAAAGGCAGGTACAGAGTGCAACTCCTTTCACAGTGATTTTAGTGGAGTAATGCAAAGGATGACAAATAGCCACATAGCGGTCAACAGATATGAGCACCATGGTTCCTACTGAAGTTGAGGTAAGAATGTAGTCCAAAAAATAATACAAGGTACACATGAGGTCACCGAGGAACCAGCAGCCATCTATGAGTATAATTTGAAAAAACATGAGAAGGCCCACGAAGAAATCTGAGACAGCCAGAGAGAGGAGGAGGAGGTTGGTGGGGGTGTGGAGCTGCCTGGAGAGGAAGAACAGCAGAACAATATTTTTTAATATTTATAGCATCAGTTATTTAGATAACAGCAGATAGTGCATAGGCTGAAAGTACACAAAAAGGATAGCTTTTTGGTATGTAACAATTTCATAAGTTAATGAGTGACTACTTGAAGTGGGAGATAGAGATGATGACCAGCAGGTTAAGAGCTGCAGTGAGCAGAGCGATGAAGGACAGCAGAATGTAAATCAGCATGGTCTCAAAGTGAGGACGTATTGGCTTCCTGCAGGAGCTGTTGAGGAGTTGTGGAAAGCAGAGGTCAGTTTCTTCCAAGGTAACCATCACCACAGAGAGGAGAACCTGCTGAGCTCTGGCAGTGTTTGACCAAAGTTTAGACATGATATAAACAAATTAGCTCTATTGCCCCTCCTCTAAGATTCTGCCCCACTTGGACTGTCCTTCCACCTTTCCTTTCCCTCATTATTCCCTCCCTTCTAATTTAAGCTTTTCTCAACCCTACATTCAAACTGGAGCTCAATAAAGCTTTATTATATCAAGATATTAAATGTGCAATGGGTGGACTTGAATGAAAAGCTAGAGCTATCTCAATGTTCATCACAAAAACAGGATGCATCTCCACTCAAGTCAGTGTGATGAATCAAATGCTCTAATTATCTATGGAAATTAGAATTAGTATTAAGATTATGATAAAATAGAAAAAAATTAAAAGGTTTCTGTTTCATCACTTGGTTAGGATGGTGGATGGTGTGGAGTTCCTGTTCATTTTCCCCCCAGTGTTTTCCTGGGTTTCTTCCAGGTGCTCTCCTTTCCTCCACCTACAATAACAGGTGTATTATGTTAATTCTCCAGCCATCAACCATGGCAATACCTGCTACCCACTGCTCTTTGGGAATTAGTTAAATGAAGGGAACTAATGTCACTGGAATGTACAGAGTCTGAATGTATGTGACAATAAAGTATTGTATTTAAGTTACTAGATCAACAGCCAAATTGATCTCTAAAAGGTAAAAGTTTAGAGCTCCATCATCTGTGCTCAACTTTGTTGTAGTACACAGGTAGGATCGGTCCATTTATTAGCAATTAATAATTACAAATATATATTTTTGTTAGAATTAATAACAAAAATGATTAATTAAGTCACAATCACAAACTTAACCTTACGGGAAAAAGTCTTTTTGGACCACAGTGCATCTCTTTATGATGTATTCACCAAGAAAACTGGTTGTCGCTCTTCCTGGAAGCTTGGGTTGTTGAGCGAAGAGAAGTGGGTGGGATTTAACAAGAAGAGGCAAGGGAAGGGTTAGAAATAAGTCAGTAAGTCAGACAGCTTTGGTCAGACAGCTGCCAGAACTCAGCAGCTTCTCTCCTCCTTCTCTATGTGGTGATGGAGCTGGAGGGAGCTGAACTCTGCTTTCCCCAACTACCCAATACCTCCTGCAGGAGGCCAGAGCCTCCTCACCTCGAGACTCTGCTTATTTATATTCTACTATACTCCATCTCTCTCCTCACTGCAGCTCTTAACCTGCTAGTCATCATCTCCATCTCCCACTTCAGGCACATAACCTTCACAGGATATTATGTGTAATATTAATAATATTATAATATTGGTGATATTGTTCATAATGATGATATTCTCTCTCTCTAGGCAGCTCCATACTCCCACAAACTTCCTCCTCCTCTCTTTGGCTGTCTCAGATTTTCTTGTGGGTTCTCTGCTGATGCCGGTTGAAATACTTTTGACAGAGACCTGCTGGATGCTGGGCGATCTCATATGTGCGCTGTATTTTCTGTTACCGGTCATCATAGTCACTGCATCTGCAGGAAACATGGTTCTCATATCTGTTGACCGCTATGTTGCAATTTGTGATCCTCTGCATTACACAGTCAAAGCCACTCAAAGACTTGCAATAATATGTATTTTATTGTGTTGGACTTGTTCTGTTGTCTACAGCATTTTCCTTTTATATGATAATCTGAAGCAGCCAGGCAGGTATAATTCCTGCAATGGGGATTGCATGGTCAACATTACAGGAGTTGTTGATCTTGTTGTCAACTTCATTATTCCAATTACTGTCATCATTGTTCTGTATCTGAGAGTATTTGTGGTGGCTGTTTCTCAGGCTCGTACCATGCGATCCCAAATTGCAACTGTCTCACTGAAGACTGGTCAAGTTAAAAAATCTGAGTTAAAAGCAGCTAGGACACTCGGTATCCTTGTAGTTGTGTTTGTTATCTGTTACTCTCCATATTACTGTGTGTCTCTCGCAGGCCATGAAATCTTGGTTGGTTCGAAAACTGAGGTCTTCATGATATTTCTGATGTATATTAACTCCTGTCAAAACCCTGTAATCTATGCCCTTCTCTACCCTTGGTTTAAAAAAACTATCAGGCTCATTGTTACATTTCAGATCCTACGGTCTGACTCCCATATGGCCAACATTCTGTAAAGAGACACTGTGGGATATGTGACTGTGCAGTCGTCTATGATGTATGAATGCTTTTTCATCAGAGATTTCTGGATTTTCTCTATTTTCCTGAACGTAAGAAAACAGGACATACTACCTTTCAAAAAGCATATCGTCTTTAAAGAGTAATTTTACTTTTAGATGTGATTGAACAACACTTCAATAAAATACATCTTCAGAAGATTCCTTTCTACTTTATTTTGCATATTATGATTTTGTAAAAAACTGATTATTTTCTCACACTTTCTGGCCATCCACAATAACTGTCAGAATATTGTTTTGATTTAAAATAATAAACCACAATCTAGAAAAAATTGTACATGAATTATAAGAAACACAAAACATTCAAAACAAGTCCTCTCTTAGCCTAAGAGTTTGCCCTCCTGATGTGATGGGGTACTTGTTCTGGTGTGGTTTGCAGCCTGGACTACAAACACTTAACACGAAAAAGCCCACAATCACCATTTCATTACCATCTAAATTAAGGTATTGTTATTAATATGGCTATATCTTTTCATTCACAACAATGAGATTGTAATACATTTCAAATGTAACAATTAATTCGATATTTGATAGCGGGATGTCCATAATGCCTCAGTGACTGCATTTTCACAGAAACACATTGTAATGAGAGGAACCAGGTTTTGGTAAAAAGTGAACAGTTGACACAAGGCAGAAGTACATACAGTTCAATTTTATTTGAGCAAAATAAAAAATAAAAAGTCCCAAGATTGCTAATTTGATATAATTTCAGAGGGTAATATCCCCTTAACATATGGAGATTTGGCTGTGCTAAGGGGGTTCAGTAAAAGTGTTACAAGAAATTAGTCAAAAAATAGAATAATAATTGATCAAAACAAGACTCCTTACATTAATATTTCATAATAACCTGGACTTCCTGGCACCACCACCATCTCCCTCTCCCTAACCCCCCTGCTCTTCAGCTCTACACAGTCAGTCATTTCACATGCTTTATAGAAGACCAGCAACAGTGGCAAACTCAAGATGTTTTAGGGCAACAGTATTTTAAAAAAAAGATATGAGCCGTATGTGGGTGTGCAGAATGTTGTGATATACTCATAGTATGGAAGGGCATTCAAGAGGGCATGATTTGTGTTTTTGTCTGCTGAAAGGACGTCCTCGAGGGCACTGTTACAGCAATTTTATTTTGAACATCGGGGAGATAGACTCCTCTGCAAGTCCACCTGGCAAGACTTGGAGACTGGCAAGTGGGCCAGTGCAGTGGCGCCGCCAGGATTCAATTTCAAAGTACGCACAGAAACGGCAAATACAACAAATGGAAAAATACTTTTTTAAGGACAAAATCTAATGATTTAAGTATCAGTGAAATAACAGATTGCAGCGCCCACATGATCTATGAGACTGTGGTTATTCTGACACGAATTAAATGGCTGATGTGTGGAAAACCACGCTGTGGTCCGTAATCGCAGTGCAGACAAGTGAGTTTGGAGCTGACCAGAGGAGAGAAAAAGATATGACGCGACTGTAGCCGCCATGATATGACGACGTCGCCCCCGCTGATGAGGAACTATGAAGAACTCAGTTGTGATGGAAAAGCACCTAAACTGAGTCGAGTAGAGCCGAGCTGTATTATGTAGTGGTGAAGGGGCAACACACGCTATGCGCAATTGCGCACACACGCGCGATCGTCCTCTCAGATGCGGCTGCGTCTCTCCAGGTCACTGTGTGAGAGAAAGAAAAGCTCTGATTTGCTTGGGCAGACGTTGTTTGGTGTCACCCGCTGATTTGCATAATTTAAATATCTAGCCCACCGAATCTTCCAATCCGGCCCCGGTTCAGCACCCTGGACAGTGCACTGCAGACATGCAGCATTTGTTTTCATCCAGACTTTGCAAACGTGGTCGGGATTTGTAGAAGACACAGTGGCGTAAGTATCGGCGGTGCAACCGGTCCAGACGCCGTCAGGGGCCCATGAAGGAAGAAAGAAAAACAAAACAAAAAAGAGAGACAGCAAGCTCAATTGGCAGCGCACCCAGCTTCGGCATCTCTGGTGGCACCCCCAGATGCCGCAGCTAGGTGCCTATGGAAGCAAATTTGTACCATAATTCAAAGTAAAATGCATTTACAGAAATGCTTTTTCATTTTAAGAATGTAGCAGCATTTTTTGACTCATAAATAAAATTAGTAATAAATCATCCGAATTGCATTTTCATTTTCTTCTTCAAGACTGCTCATTTTGTAACTTAATTTAAATGATAAAGAAAAGGACATTTAAGATTTAATATTCAAAAGATGGCCAGCAAATAGGTACCACAATTCAATTTGAAATGTCAAATTTGAAAATTAAAATGCATTAGCAGAAATGCTTTTTCATTTCAAAGTCAGAGCTGCATTTTTGACTCATAAATAAAATTAGTAATAAATCATCCAGATTGCATTTTCATTTTCTTCTTCAAAACTGCTCATTTTGTTACACAAAGACAAAGAAAACTGCTTTTTCATTTTGAAGCCCACCCCCTGCAAAAAAAGGTCCAAAATTCAATTTGAATTCGCAATCCCAAGCGGCACAGGAGAGTGACGTCAGCGGCCTCTCTTCTTCAGTGTTGCCAACATGGCGACTGTCTCGCTAGACTTAGCGACTTTTCAGACCCTCTAAGCGACATTATTTCGAAAAAGCGACTAGCGACAAATTTAGCGACTTATTCAGATCATCGGGGGAAGAAATAGATTATATTGTAATTCACATGCTGCTCAGAGTCATCGCAGTCCACGGCTCCTCTGCAGCAGCGCCGGGGTCTCTCCTGTCCCCTCCCGCGCAGCTGCGCAGGCGACAGGCCGGTGTGTGGGGGCTGGCTGGGGCAGGCAGGAGCGTGGATCTGATGTCGGATAGCTGCCGTTTACTCTGTTTTGATCTGTTAATGTTAGGTGTCTTTTTTTTGGGCACCACTTGTAATTTTCAGAAGAAGAAGAAGAAGAAGAAGAAGAAGAAGAAGAAGAAGAAGAAGGTGAAACTAGACCTAAGAGGCGGAGCTGAACCAGATCGAGCTCCACCTATTTGGCTCTGCAGCAGCCAATACTTGTTAACTTTTTATGAAGCACATGTGAGTAAGTAAGTAAGTAAAACTTTATTAATATAGCACCTTTTTGATACATAGATCCAAAGTGCTTTCCAAACAACAAAAAGATAAACATAGCAGCACACAAAAATGCAAAAAAAGAGAGCAAGAAGGACAACCAGGGGAAAATAAAACAAAAGGGAGGGATAAATAAAAGAGGCACAGCAGATGAGAAAAGAAACAAGGAAATCTATAAAAAAGACTTGCCTGTAAAGGCGGGTTTTGAGCAGCCACTTAAAACTGTCCACAGATTCAGATAGTCTTAGTGAATGGGGAAGACTGTTCCATAATGTTGTGGCTCAAACTTAATATACGAACTTTAGATTTAATATCTCATTCTGTTACTGAAAAATAAAACACTTTTAAAAATTGCCTATGAAGGCAGAGTCCATACAAAATTGTATTGACAGGTTCTGTCAAATTATTTTCACAAGTAGCCTGTTTTAGTAAATGTATTTATTTTTACCCCCTTGATGTGAAAACCATAACTGTACATATAAGGCAAGGGTGAAATACCCACAGGGTAAATGGCCATGAAGGGAAAATATTTAAGCACACTAATAGAAAACAAAAATAGCAGAGAGGTATGAACCAGTTTCTCCTGAATTGCAGGGTTAACTGAGCCTTCACGTTCACCAAAGTCAGAGAACACATAACCTTTGTTAACCTAGGTCGAACTTTATTACTGTATTTTATCATATTCGATATAATTGAGGTTAATTCACAAATGGCCTAAATGGAGTGGGTGCACATTATTTAAACTATCACATTGCCTGCTTGTAAGTGTCATGACATTTTTTTAGAGGAACAAATAAATAAATTATATACTGGTGGTATCATAAAACATAGAGAATAAAAATAATACAGAAAAGTTACATATTTGTTACGGCGGCATCTAAAGTTCCATGCATAGTTTCTTTGATCTAACCTAGTTAATCTGATTTAAAAGGATTTTCTTACCCATTTGCATGATCTGCTGACCAGACTTTTGCATTAATGTTAACAGCCAGTTGGTGGTGTGGTGTTAGATTAGAGAAGAAAACCAGTGCTACTGATTGGTTAATCTGTTTTATGTACAAGATTTACCTAACTGTATTTATTTGGGAGTATGTCAGCCTTTTGTTCCATTATAGAAGATTAAATATTCACAAAGTTAGGGACTTAAAAACACCATTAGCTGTTATAAATGAGATCCTTAAACTTAAAATTCAACTAATGTGGTTTGAGTGTGGTTTGATCAGATTCGACTGACAATGCTTTTGAAATAAGCAAACAGATCACAGAACTGTCATTACAGTTTGTTGTGAAGCTCAGAAAGCAAAAAACTAATATTTCAAGTAAAATAACCAAAACGGTTCTAGCTTTAGCAAAAAAGTGTGTACATATCTGACCCTGCCATGTGTGAAAATATGTTCTCTTTTTGTCACATGAATTCTTTTTAGGAGCAGGATGAAGAAACAATAAGTAAACTAGCTGAAAATGTTGAAAATGCGATGCCCGTAGCTCGAGTGTAGCTCGTGTCCTGGGCTAGTGGGCTAGGAGCTACGAGTGTTTACTGCATCGCTGCTCGCAAGCCGACTCATTGTAGCACTAGCTCGTGAGCCGCAATGCCAGAAACGCCTGCAGCTCGCGAGCCTGCAGGTAGCCTGGGCCACTGTAGGTTTGGTGTATAGATGTAGCATAATAAAATTAAATTAGGTCGATCAATCTTTTATAAATAAAATAATTTATATATAAAAATAATATATAAATACTAAGTAGTGTAAGTAGTATATTTTTATCTCTCTTTTGCACCTTATCCATTTACACCATTTCTACCTCAGTACTCTATTATATTATTTGTTTTATCTTATTTTGTTTTATTTTATTTAATTTTGGTATCTATTTTATTTTTCCAATCATGTATATAATATTTTATTGCATTGTGCTCTTTACTACGTTAGTGCTTAAGAGACAGTGGGCTAGGACTGAGTTTCCATGGTAATTAGGCAACCCAGTTCAATTTAGTGAGTGACTCTTAATGACTCGAATCCTTAAAAGGAACCGTATTTACCAGCTCTAATCTGTAAAACCTGTTAAGTACAAACCTGGTCTGACTTTGAGGTTCTCTAAAATGGTTGACTCAACATTGAAATATTCAAAGATATTTTCTTCCTTGAGTCACTTCTCAGTGTCTCTTTACATTATATTGATCTTAGAGGAGTCAGGCTTCAGTATATGAAGTGTAACAATAAGTCTAACAGATTTTCTAAACCATGGATAAAAAAAGGTGTATATCAGAGGATTTAAACACGAGTTAAAAGAGAACAGACATATTACAAAGGCAGCTGATGAAGCATTGAGCATGGTGTCCTGGCCTGTTAGTGTGACACAAAAATATGGGCAGAGGCATAACAGAAACACGACAATAACAACACCAAGTGTCCCGGCTGCTTTCAACTCAGATTTCTTAGTTACTTTCACTGAATTTTGAATAGTGACAACTGCAATATGAGACCGCATGGCACGAGCCTGAGACACAGCCACCACAAATACTCTCATGTACAGAACTACAATGACGGTGACAGGACCGATAAAGGTCAAAATGAGATCGACAAGTCCTGCAACATGATCAATGACAATCACACATTGTCCAATGCAGGAGTTATACCTGCCTGGTTGTTTCAGGTTATCTTTCATTATAAGGTTGTTGTATAGAGCAGAGCAGACCCAACAAAGACAGGTACAGAATGCAACTTCTCTCACAGTGATTTTAGTGGAGTAATGCAAAGGATGACAAATAGCCACATAACGGTCAACAGATATGAGCACCATGGTTCCTACGGAAGTTGAGGTAAGAATATAGTCCAAAACAGAATACAAAGTACACATGAGGTCACCGAGGAACCAGCAGCCATCTATGAGTATAATTTGAAAAAACATGAGGAGGCCCACGAAGAAATCTGAGACAGCCAGAGAGAGGAGGAGGAGGTTGGTGGGGGTGTGGAGCTGCCTGGAGAGGAAGAACAGCAGAACAATACTTATCAATATATATAGCATCAGTTATTCAGATAACAGCAGATAGAGCATAGGCTGAAAGTACACAAAAATATAAGCTTTTTTGCCATGTAACAGTTTCATAAATGAATGAGTGACTACTTGAAGTGGGAGATAGAGATGATGACCAGCATGTTAAGAGCTGCAGTGAGCAGAGCGATGAAGGACAGCAGAATGTAAATCAGCATGGTCTCAAAGTGAGGACGTATTGGCTTCCTGCAGGAACTGTTGAGGAGTTGTGGAAAGCAGAGGTCAGTTTCTTCCAAGGTAACCATCACCACAGAAAAGAGAACCTGCTGAGCTCTGAAAGCTTTTGACCAAAGTTTAGACATTTTATAATCTAACTACATTTGCTCCTCCTCCAAGATTCTGCCTCACTTGGAAACTGATGTCCCTCTACCTTTGCTCTGTTTAGAATCTTCATTACACCAACTATTCTATTATGAGCTTCTCGAGCCGTTCTCATAAATTCAAACTGGGGATCAATAAAAGTTAGTCTTTATTTTATTAATAAACTAAAGTTCCCACAGGTGATCTGAAGGAAAAGCGAATAAAGCATAAAGTCCTGGAACTGGAACCTACACAACGCGACCCTCTGTTCATCAGGGATGGGTCGAGCGCTGAGTGTCACACTCTGGTGTAGTCTGTTACGCCCCTGATCAAGGGGAATCAGAGACATAGCATGATTTGCTACCCCCTTTTCTTCCCACTCCCAAGAAGGCCAGTGTCACAGGAACTTTTAAATTACGGTAGCACTTTTATTTTTGCTTCAGAGGGAGAGAAGGTTAAAACAACAAACAAAAGCATCTATCTCCCTACCTTCCCTATACAAATCAAAACGTATTAACAAAAAGACAAAATCTTACCCTACTCCCTAAATAAGGAAAAACAGGAGAAAAATGAGTTAAAGAAAAGGCTTCTCCCTCCTACTGGGGCTACCACACATGGTTTTCTGGATTCACACATTTACAAAAGACACTGATTGAAAATTACACTAGGTTTCACAAAACACAAACACAGAATCCTAGTCAAACTACTAGATACTAGTCCCAGTTGGATGTGGGGGAATGGTTGGAGAGGGAGACTGCAGTCAGCCGGTGGTTCAAAAGGGCTCCTCTCCTGCCTCTGACCAATCCTGGAGCAGCATCCTCTTCTGATTCCCTTTCTTATTCTTCTGCCACCCTCTGGATCAAGACTACAGATGGCCATAAATCATACAATGCGCGTTTCTTTTTTTTTTTAATACCGAGCGTTGATCGCGTGTTAAAATTTTTTATAGATTTAGAAGGATGTTACAAAGCTTAGCACAGTAGCTGTTCTGGTGTTGCCTGCAAGAATTAACACAAAAGTCTTCATCTGCTTCAGTCTGAGGATGGCAAGACCCAATGGATTAACTTTATGTTTTATGGAAACATGACAGAATTGCCTTCATGACCACTGGGAAACTATTGAGTTGTGTGGGCAGTAATGTAACATCATGGTGCGAGGCCCTGGTGCAAATATTTTTTTTGTGCCCCTTACCCCCGCCCTAAACACAAGCGCACACCCGTGCGCATTGCACACACGCACACACACACGCTTGGACACAAACGCACAGCCACTGGAAAGAACTGCTATTGCAGGGGTGGACTGGCCATCAGGAGTACCGGGATTTTTCTTGGTGGGCCGATCAATAATGGGCCGACGGACAGCCGTTTTTTATTTTATTTTATTTTATCTTTTTGTTGATTTTTTCTGCTGCGCCTTGCCTTGATAACTATGATAGCTCTCCCGGCCCGGAGAGAGAGAAATGCATCGGTTCGGCCCACAGTGCTCAGCTGCAGACACAGCAGAGAGGTGACGATTGGCCCAGTGGCTTGTCTGTCTAAAGAATACCTGGCCTCCTCCTATACCAGCGGCTCAGCGTTACCTTACCGACCCGCCCCAGGCTATTTCATTCACAAAAACAGGGGCCTGTGTCAATTCTGAACAGCTGTTTTTTTGTTTTTTGGGGGTTTTTTTTTCCCTCCCTTCATGAAGACCCTTCTATGAATTGGTGCTGTACAAATAAAGATGTATCAATCGATTGACTCATTATCAGTGAGGGCCAATAACTGTACAAGCTCAAGAATACATGTGTATTAAATGTGTTTTAAATGTGAATTGTGTATTGTTGAATCTGAAGGAGAATTTCTGTCACTGTTGGGATGGACAATAACATCGTTCTGCTCTATTCTAATCCTATATCAAGCAGGGAAGCTAGCAGGGACCCAACTTCAAACTTCGATGCTGTATGTTTTGAGTCCACTTTCCTCCTCAGGAAAGAAAGGAAAAGAAAAGAAAAGAAAAGGAAAGGAAAAAGAAAAGGCTTAGTTCCTTCAGAAACTTAGAAAGACTAAATTCTGGAGTCAAATTCTGGTCAACTTATACAGAGGAGCAAAAGGAAGCATCCTGATTGGAAGCATCACAAACGGACATGGTTCATCACAGCCCAGGACAGGAAGTCTCTACAGCAGATGATTAAAACCACCAGAACATCACTGGTACCATCTACAGAGCCTCAGTGACATCAATGAAGTGTGATGTCTGCACAGAGCCAAAATATACTAAAAGACAACACCCACCCAGCCACAGTCTGTTCACCCTGCTGCCATCTGGCAAAAGTAGTATCCACTACCATACCACCAGACTACAGTGCAGCTTCATTCCCCAAGCGGTGAGACCCATCAACACTTCATTTTAGATGTAGCACAAATGGCTTAAATGTTTCTTTGTTTTTAAACCCTTGTGTTTTAACAAATATAAGAAATTTTCTTTGAAACTTTATAAAATGGAAACATTCTAGGACAGTATATGTAGCTAACAACTGTAATAAACACATTGAAGAATATAAGATAAACAGTAAAAAATGGAGTAAACAACTGCAGTGAATGGGACAGAAGAGTAACAAAATGATGATCACAAATAACAATATGTAAACCTATGACACGGTGATGTGTCCGTTCTTGCCCACCTGCTCTTTGTCTATGATTTTCCTGTAAAGACATGTTAGAAGTGGAGACAACGTCCAAGGACACGCACACGACAACATGGTTTGACTTGCCACTTGACATTGTCAGTTGATGGGTGACACTGGTATGTGTGTGTGTGTAAAAGCTGTTTGGCTTTCGCTGACACAAAGCTTAGCACATCCATTTTTCTTTCAGTGTCAGAGGTTGGTGTGACAGTCCAATTTCCCAAAACGTTTTAATTATCTGAACCCCACCACGCCACGTGAAAGTCTGAAAGTTTCTTGTGGTAGGTGTATGGAAGTCCCCCTGCTCATCCTAGCAAGAAAGCTGAAAGTAAGCTAGGGGAAAGATTACATTTGGTGGTGGTTGCCGATGGCAACATAGAAGCTCTGTCCTCACCAGGAATTATCCCAGGCACTTGTAGGACTCTCGATGGTGAAATAGGGTTGGTGAACAGAGCCAAAAAAGTTTGCCCATTGTCAAATTACTCTGAGCGGAAGTTTTGTGCTGCAATTTTAGAAGACGGAGTCTGACAAGGCCACTTCAGTGTTTCACTATCCTAAGCACGGCAGTTATGGGAATCCATTTTCATGTGTAAGCTGCAGTCCAAATACCACCATGGCTAGCAAACTTATCTTGTATGTGACTAACTAGCTTGATGTTGGTAAGGGCATGCTTCCCAGCAAAGAGCTGAATAAACTAGATGAAGTTGTTCAGTCTGTGACAGTACACTGCTGCTTGTGTAACCAGATGGTTTATACTGTGTATGCATTTCAGTTCTCTGGTGTCCCTCAGTCTGTTCATTTTGCAGCAGGCATGGCGATCGCGGCAGGTGTGTGACACGCCCCTTACCGGCACCTGTAGTGCAGCCGCGTCCTCACCCGCTAATGCGGGGCAGTTCATATACCCCCCCGGTCGTTTAGTCTTTCTCTTTCCTCTGCCGAAGCGAGTGCGGCTGGCTCGCAGCTCCGCCACGCCGTAGTGTACAGGCGTGTATGTGCCGTGTGCATTCTGCAGGTATGTAGCATAGTCTCATGATGTGAAGATGTAATACGATGCTGTGCTGACGGTCCTCTGTTGTAGGTTGCAGCGTTGGGCTGGGGTGGTGTGTATGTGTGTCCCCGTCCGGTTAGCTGCTGTTGCTGCCGTAGCCACTAGCAGCTACAAGCACTGATGTGTGCGGGACACAGGTAACCAGTGCTATAAGCTAAATGCTATTGTGTCTGCTAGTGTGGTTAGATGTTGTCACTAACAGTTGACTTTGTTTTCTTTCAAAGCTTGTCTGGCATGAGGCTGCTGTTTGCCCTGCCTTGCCTCTAACCTCTTTTCTTTCTTTTTTTGCCTTGCCTTGTTAGTTAGCCTGCAGGAAATAGTTGCTCTGTCGTTGTATAGACATTCTCTTAAAAAGTGTAGTTGAGTTCACGTGTGCTCCGCCTCAATCAGATCGCGAGACGTTAGTGGGGGTGGGAGGGGTTACTGCAGCAGCAATAGTGGAGGACCTGCCACATTTATACTTCTTGTATGGTTTCTCTTCTTCCGTTTTGGGTTGCAGTGATTTGTAAATAAATATTTTGTTTTGTTTCTTTTTTTTTTAATTATTTGAGTGCAGTGACCTCTGCCAGAGCTAGCCGTGGTGGTCTGCCTCTCACTTCCTAACTGAACCACTGTATTGGTGTAGGTGGAACATCACTTGTGTTAGAGATTAAAGAAAATAACTATATAAATGTTTTAGAGACATAACTTAATAAATGAAATTGTTTTATTGTGAGTAATAAAGCTTGTTAAATTATTTTACATCGTGTCTGTATTCATCTGTGTACGAACCTGTGTATGGGTGGTTTTGGGAAACCCTCAGAGAAATTAAAGTTAAAGGAGTATACTCTTTAGGTGCAAGTGCTAAGGTGGCGTTGTTGGTGTTATATCGATTCTCTAGATCTGCCACTCGCAGTTCAACTGGTATCGCCACACTTGCACTAGACCCATTCACACTGAGTTTTGAGTGCGGGGATCCTACGCCAATTCTCCAAATCCGCCTCTGTGTTAAAGTTTCAGCTGTGGCGAGGGGTTAAATTTCACTGGGGCTCTGATGCACCTCTGGAGGTTGTTGAGGTTGAGGCACATCAGAGGCGAACCATACATGTGTGGATGGATACGGATGGAGCAGGGGCAGGTCGATCAGATGGCCAAAACAACAAACAAAATCATCCATCTCCCTACCTTCCCTATACAAAACAAAAGTATTAATCAAAAGACAATCTCTTACCTAACTCCTAAATTAGGGAAAACAGGAGAAAAAAGGGTTAAAGAAAAGGCTTCTCCCTCCTACTGGCTACCACACACAATTCTCAATACAGTGGTTCACAAGTTTACCAAAATACTCAGATCTAAAATTACACTAGGTTTCACAAGATGCAAACACAGAATCCTAATCAAACTAAACACTGGTCCCAGTTGGATGTGGGAGAATGGTTGGAGAGGGAGACTGCAGTCAGCTGGTGGTTCAAAAAGGGCTCCTCTCCCGTCTCTGGCCAATCCTGGATCAGCAATCAAGCGTCTCCAGCCAATCAGCAGGTCCAACCTGCTATCAATCATTCACACACACACTCAGAGCAGACTGCTCACACACTTGGAGGAGGAGGGACAGAGCAGCATCATATATATACACACAATAATGACCCAGGGTCATAACACCTACCCACCTGAAAATCAAACATTTATCCCCTAATAAATGAACTCGTTCATATTTTGGGCAAACGTGAAATGAACGCACGTATTTCTGCCTGATGAACGTTATTGTGAACACGTTCATTCTGGCGTTTGTGAACGGCGCGCTCTTCTTGTGGCAGATTTCCATCGAGCCTTCCGGGCGAAAACCGGCTAAAACACACCGTGAACAGGCTGTTGTGTATAAAAAGGATGCTGGACGAGAGGTTTCTACACGCAGCTCGCTTTACTTTCGATCAAAACAAAACTGAACTATTTCAGACGGAAACAGCTGCATACCAAACATGCAGTGAGGCATTACCAAACACACACAGATTAATTCGTCCTGAACGGACACAACACTGGCAAAACCAGCCACCACAGAGTCGCACCGCGCATGCGTCGTCAACATGTGAAGCATGGAGGCAAAAACAAATAAAGGCAGCAACACTACCTCAGACTCTGCTGCCACCATCAATATGGCATCTTTGTATGATTACTTAAAACCATTTTATGAAAAGGTCAGTGATGATCCAGGTGGGAAAAATCTGAGCTTTTTGTGAAAACTTTGCCCGCCGGGTTTTAAGAAGCAACTCCGTACATCAACAATGTCAACAGCAAGCCTTAAACGGCACATTGAACTAAAGATCCTGGCTAGCCTTTCAAGGTATGTGCGAGTGAATGAAAAATCAAAAGACACGGCAGCCCAAACAGATCCTCTACCACCCACATCGCATTAACAGCGTACAGTAGCGGCTCCGCTGTCTTCATCTCCCAGCGGCAGCTGGACAACCCAAGAGTACCCATCTGCAGTCAAGATGGCCGACAAGGGCGCTGCCATATATCCAATCCATGTCGGAAGTCCCAACCGGAAGTTGGTTGATCACCAAAATAAAACCAAAATAAAAGCCACCATTTATCCAATCCATACCGGAAGTCTCAAGCGGAAGATAGTTAATCACCAAAATAAAAGCTTAAAAAACACGTAAGGTTAACCATAGACTGTATGGTTAACACATAACATAATTCTATGCATTTTGTGCATTTACATGTTTATCGTAACAGTGTAATTGATTAGTTAATTGTCTCGCCACGACTTTACTCAGAAGTGAGTTAGAAGCCTATAATAATCACAAACATAAATGTTAACATTTCATAGATTTAGCTTCAATAACGTTATGAATAAAAATGTAAATATTATGTTTGTGTGGTGGTGGTAGGGGGCACACACACACACACACACACAAACAATAGGACTGAAGAATAACTAAGAATAAATAAACTGAATTCTCAAATTAAATAGAGAATTGATAAACGGTCACAACAAATGTCATACTTACTATCAAATTAGTGCATGGTAAATGTTAATTTATGTTACTGTTTCATTGATTTACAATTATTATTGATTGTAAATATTAATATTACAGTTATTAAACACAAATACAATGTTTGTGTGTGTGTGAGTATATATATGTGTATGTGAGGGGCTGCTCACACATACACACACACAAATAAGGCCAACACTGTAATTCAATATTGCACATAAAAATGAACACATCTCCAGACCCAGGAACTCCCCGTTCTGTTGCATCACACTTGTCTGTGGCCACTGTGTTGCTCATGATGCCCCCCTGATCCCTGAAGATCCCTGGTAGATGAGGAAACGACAAGCTGGACTGATGTCTTTTAGCTTAGTTTCTTTATTATGCTTTTGAGCAAACAATGTGTGGGTAGTATGTACTGTGCCTAATGAAAGCGTCCTCTGGTAAACAGGCTCGGCCATATACAAGAAAGACGGAGAGAGCATGCCAGCTTCCTGCAAACAAGATCCTGTATAAAATCTGGGCAATACAGTCCTTGCACTGTATCATCACCAATGATTTACAGCAGGGGTCCCCAAACTTTTTTCGGTGGGGGCCACATCAACTTTCCTTTCTGTGGTGGGGGGCCGGTGTCAGTCTATAACAGGAAATGATATGGGCCAACTACCACTGTTCAGCTATTAAACACCAAGTCCTTACCACCACTACCCATTAATCTCAATGGCCCAATACAAAGGGATCTACCATGTTAAATAAAGTTTATTTAACATTTAATTTATTTTCATTAATTGTATATATTAGGAATTGAGGAAAACATCGACACTTATAGAGAAAATACAACACTTAACACTTATAACATTGAATGAAAAAATGCAATACTGCTGTTACATGACTTTTCCTAAAAGTGTCTGTATTTTAACTTGGAATAGTTTTTATATAAATTACACAAAATATGATTAACCTGTTTCGGCCATAAGCGGTCAAACTGACTGCACATCACTTCACGGGGTTTCATTATTCCATTTTTCGCGTGGTTTGCTTTCATTGTCTCTCTTGTCTCTAACTGTGTTAGCGGTCTCCAGCTGTGCGTCTTTGTGAATTTACTTGTGAGTTAATAATTATATACTTGTATTAAATAGCTTGTTTGGTACCATGGGCAAACAACAACGGGAGTTCCTCCCTCCATGAAACAGCGAGCGGAACTGTTCACAACACGAAGTGCTGAAATGATGCGACTCTGACTGTGTACCAGCCGAGGAAGACTGTCTGCATCCTGAGCACCTGCACAGGTGTGGGCACCTTTAGTGGGGCGAAGGCAACACCAGAGTCTGATATACTACAACACCAATACGGCGAGGACGTCCCGGACCAGATGCGAGGGAGTACTCCGTCAAAGGCGGAAAGATAGCCAGTGTCGGTCTTCTATAACATCCTCCACCTGGCTTGGATCAACGCCCGCATCTTATTCAAGGAGGACCAGCAGCAGGAGAGCCCGGAGGAAAGTCCTGCAGCAGCTGGCAGAGGAGCTGAGGGCAGAATACATGGAGGGGAAAGCGGCCGCGGCAGTCGGCACAAGGTGGGCAGCAGCGGAAGCAACAACTGCAGCAGCAGCAGACACGGAGGCAGTGCCGGTCCAAAAGAGCTGCAAACAGAACCAAACGTCGGACACTTGAAATGCCACAAGCCCGTGTGTGGTAACTGTGAGGAGAGCGGAGGTGGTCTGTGGAAACTGGACCAGTGATCACAACGGCTCTTTTTTTGTTTGAGATCAGCTCGTTTCCAGCTTTTTCGATTATTATATTTTTTTTAACTTATATATTATTATAAAATCGTTTTATAATCAAATAACTAACTTTTAATTGTTCTAAATTCTCTCTATTAAATTATTGTGTAAATATGCAAAAATAACGGTTTACTATGTTATTAATAAATGTATAATTAAACTTGTTAAAATGTACATTTTGGTGTAATTTCGTTAAAGAAAAATATATCATGACATAATAAATGCATTCATCACTCAATCGGGTATTTACATGAGAGATTATAGAGTTTAAAATCTAGCGGTCCAAATGACCGCTTATGGCTGTTCAAGTAGTTGTGGATTTCCAGCCACCTAAAGTCCAGCTGACACTTTGGTCGAATCAGAAACATAATTTGACCGGATCTAACTCTTGGGTCGTATAAAGTGCGCTGTTATGCCTTAACCAAGATATAGATCATTAAGATTAATTGGATCAGATCTGACTGGAATGAATCTGTCACAGTTGCTGGTAAACTGATTCAATTCACCCACCAGGCGCCAGCACACAAATTCCCCCGCATATGGCGGATGGCGGGTGCTAATTTCGATCCCTGCAGTCAGTAACTGAGACATACATTCATTCTTTCCTCTTTAGTTAGATATGATTATCGAGAGCTCTCTCTCTCTCCCACTCTGGCGTCTTGCAACGAGGATGGCGCCCGACACTGCGGCACGTTGTTCTATAGGAAATGCAAATTTAAAAAATAGGCACGTTTAGAGAGATTGTTTGGGCTTTTATTTTGGTTTTATTTTGGTGATTAACTAACTTCCGCGTGAGACTTCCGGTATGGATTGGATAAATAGAGGCTTTTATTTTGGTTTTATTTTGGTGATCAACTGACTTCCGGTTGGGACTTCCGGTATGGATTGGATATATGGCGGCTCCCTTGTCGGCCATCTTGACTGCAGATGGGTGCCTCTCGGACAACCTGGTTTTGCAGAATATTGTCGAAGAGCTGCAATTTCAGTGTTAAACTGATAGAATAATAGCTGTCTGTGGTTCTATATGGGCTGTGGCAATCATTTAGAAAAATAATAGCTTGCAGCAACATATTGAAAAAAAAAGAACTATGAACTAGTTCATTTTTGGAACTGTGAACTTGGTTCAAAATTTTGAATTATGAACTATGAACTAAACTAGTTCATTTTAAAATGTGTGAACTGAACTTTGAACTAGTTCATGTAGAAAGTGAACTTTCCCAACACTGTACTGCAATGCCTTATTTTCAGGTCTTCCACGTGAGAGCACTAAAAGTCTTCAGCTGGTTCAGAATGCTGAAGCCAGAGTCTTAACACGTACAGGAAAATGTGACCAGCCAAGAGAAAACCAGCAACAAGTCTCCCGAGCGGCATTTTGAGTTATTTACAAATTCTGAAAGTGTAGTTTCTAATCTTTCCAATTATGTCTAACACATGGAAATCTGATAATATTTGAAGAAGTTGTGGCCATTTGAATGTATGCACATCTGAAAAGCCTTTAGGGAGAAAACAGCCCTCTAACATTTGCAATTCTCACAGCAGGAAATTCTCTCACCTGGCTAGTCAACACAATGGTGCTCATTTGCATCTAATTTAGATAAGCCCTACCCCCTACATTGATTCAGTGACATCTGGTATCTGTTAGCCTGCAGGGCAGAAAGTATTGTAGTGGTTTGAACAATGGTTATCAAAAGCAGTTGTCATGTAGTTAATGTTGATGTAGTGTTATTTTCCTTAAGCACTTTAGTGGACTGATCAGAATTAGAAGGTACTTTATTGAAATGGAAATGCTATTATTACAAAAAGCCCCTGAATATCATTAATTTATACACAGGATAAGATGTTACAATCCCTTGTGCCATAATCCAAGGTATAAACCACATCTACAACCACATCTGTTTAACACTCTGTAAAGCGCCATGAGACATGTGTATTGTTTTGGTGCTCTATAAGTGAAATTACATTGAAATTGAAATTTAGAAGTGCAGTGTAGATGGATCAGTCTGTTGCTGAATGAGCTCCTGTGGCTGATCAGCACATTGTGGGGAAGGTGTGAAGGAGAGTCCAATTATTTGGTGATATCACATCTGCATACTCTTCTGTGCTGTGACCCTTGGCGCTGGGCATGTGATGTCTCTTGCCTCGTCAGCACAGAAAGGCCTGATTTATTTTTTTTTTTGAATCGTGCAGTAGCTGGAATGCGACAGGTTCTGCATCACAGTGAGTTCTTGCAAGCACCACACCTGGTCTCTTGGCATCAAAGCTGTGACAGAATAAGCACATAACAGGGCACTTTAAACATGGCTAGCTATTTTCTCATAAAACACTATCATGTCCATGAAATTATTTTTTATATGTACACAATGTGAAAGTTTCAATATAAAAAACCTGAAGTGCTGATAGCTCTTGATCTGTAGGAGCTTTCGGAACTTGGGACTCAGATGCTGCTGCCAGTCGAAGGTCTCGACTAACACTCTGCCATCTGCATTTCCAACAAGCTGTGGGATAGTGAGGTGACTCTCAGGAGAGCTGTTTTTCACTACCCGATGACAAAAAAAGAACAGAAGAAAAAAAGATCTTAAGTTAAACCTTTCATTGAAGCAGAACAGAGAACAGCACTGAAGTCATTAATGTTAAAAGCTCTATGTTGACTTTTTTTACACAAGCCCAAAACTGTTCATGCGAAAAATGAAAACTACCTCAGCGATTTCTGCCAAAGTGTTGAGTCTTGTCTTCATGTATGCTTGCTTGATTAGTCCAAAGCCACAGTCAGGGGAAAATTTGGTGTGGCCAGCAATAAGGAAGTGGATGTCAATTGTGTCATGAAGCTTGTGTCCAACCCTCCAGGCAGCGTACCAGAGCATGTAGTTGTTTTTGTTTTGCCCACTGCAGTTGTCACAATGAAGATCCACGTCTGTTTCTCCAACTCCGAAGTAGCTGAAGAAATGATGCATGTAGCTGATGACTTCATTGCTCCCCTTACTTGATGACATGCCTTCATCAATCAGGAAATTCACCTGTTTTGCAGCCCTTCACAGGAGACACCAAAAAGGCAACATTTCCGTGGAGTCAGGAAGTACATTGGCCCAGGCTGAAGAGGGTTTGAGGGAAAGTGTATCTGAAGAAGACAGAGGGAGAGAGGGAAAGGGGATTAGATTAAATGAAAGACATTTGTGTCTATTCATAATTGTCTAATAAATACATATATAGATTACTATATTGCTGCTATTCTGCATTTGCACTATTAGGCTACTTATTCTCCATGCACTTTATTGTACAGTAACGCTTGCCGTGTGTGTCTGCTGCAAACCAAATCGCCCTTAAAGAGACATTTAATAAAGTGAAGTAAATGTGTGATAAATAGTACCTGCTGTGCAAAATCAAAACTGTAATGCATCCTGATCTTCTTGCTTGCTGATGGGGAGGGTCCCAAAGACAACTTAGAATCAGCACATGTCTTTCTGCAGGCAGCAGTTATCTTGTTGTACACAGCCCTCTCTTTTTGCACAAGGGCAAGATGATCGTGTTGCTTCTTGACCGCTTCAGACTTTCTATCATCTGGCAGGTTTGCACTTCGTACCAGCTGCTCGTTATTGTTTTGGCACTGCCAGCAGAGATCTGTACGTGGCCTGCAACTTCTGATGTGTGGGAGAAGCTGGTTCCACAGTGCTTTGAAGTTTGATTTGCAAACTGCACGCTCATCTGAAAAAACAGATAATATTTACGATTAATTATACTGTAATTGCTCATATTACTTCACATTACAAGCACTCAATTCGAAATAAATTTTTACACATACCACATTCCTTAGCAGACTTCACGTAGAGACGCCAAACTGAGGCCTTAGACACATGGGTTGGCAGCAGCTTCACATGCCAATCCCTATGCCCAGGATGTTGGCCAGGCAACATGATGGCATTGTCTTCTGCATAGTTTTTATAAATTACACAACTCCGTTGATAATGCTGCGGCTGATGAACCTGGCTGGCCGTGGCTGTGAGTGCTTCTTCCTTAACCGTGGTCTTGCCCCATTCTCCTCAAAGTGTTTGATTAAATCAGTCAGGGTGTCTTTGCCAATTCTGAAAAAGTAAAACAAAGAAGTTTCACATCATGGGTCATACTAACAGGCACATTGTCACCTGACTCTGGATGTATTCATCCAAACTGTTCCTCAAGTAGGCTAGTTGCTAAACATTAGCATCACAGTTAATTCAAGCAATGCTAACAGGCACATTGTCACCCGACTCTGGATATATTCATCCATACTATGCTCCAGTAAACTAGGTGTTAAATCATGAGCATCAGTCAATTCAAGCATTATTCAAATTAATAGCAGATGCTCACATTACAAGACAAAACCTCCCATTACAGCTTAGTTTCGATGTGCATATAATTTTAAAACGACAGTACTGAGCTAGCTAATAACAATGTAGGCTAAGGTATAAACATGAAAACAAAAACATGAGATAACAGTTTGTAATCCCTGTGACTTTGACTGCGACTTCGAATGAACACATAACGCAAAATAGATAACTTGGATGTTAATGGAAACTCACCCCATAAGAAACTGAAAAGTATTCCTACAGACTTCATTGCCTCCGATGGAATAAGTGGTCCGGGGGCGCTTTCTCTTCGTCTGGGGCTTTTTGGTGGATGTAGTCATGTCCGAAGTAACTACTGTGCGTCTGTTTGCCTCAAGATGTCCAATTATTTGCATGTCCTGCCACTCTCTTTCGGCAGCTAGAGAATCCAACCGTATGCTGTACATAAGCTCTGGAGAAAGCGTTACGCTACACGAATGTGTCCCAATGAGAGAGTTCTCCTTTCTTCTTAAGTAGCATTTGCAGTCAAAGTTACGGATTTTCTCCATTTCGCTGTCTTTATCCCTTTCACATGTTACCGTAGATATAGCGTCTGATATCTCCCGCTCTTCTGCTGAGAGGCCGAGAGATTCTTCCTCGTCTTCATCTTTGGCTAAGGTCAGCTGTAGATTAGGCATGTTTTCCAGTGTAATACAGTCGCTTAAATCGTCAGTGCACTCATCAGAATCAGAGGTGAAATCGGCGTCGGAATAACCAGAAGTATCTGGCGTCTCGCAAAAGTACTGCCATAGATATGCGCTGTAACAGCCACGATTTAGCTCTTCTGCAATGCATTTTTCCTGGTCCATCTTCATTCAATGATGAAATCACATGCAGCTTCCAGAAGTGGCAGAACTTATGCTGGGGGCTGCATAAGTAGCCATGCGGTTCGCTACTAACGTGCACCCTGATGGCCGAAAAAAACCAACAAAAGCCTGTGAATGGTCAAAGGTAGCCAGTATGCAAATTTAACTGTATCGCCGCACACGCCCAACATGCGCCAGCATTTCCTGAACTCTACCGATTTCAAACACCCAAATGTATACTTTTAAGGCAACCAATACTGTTATCTGAAACATGGTGTGGCTTCTTCATGATCTCACTTGCACATTCTGCAAAAAAACGAAAATCACTAATTAGAAAAAAAACGATGTTTCTTTGTTTCCATGAATTCCTCCCAGCCGACTTGCTGCTGGTTTTGCCGTGGCGCGTCACAAATGTGATCATATTACACCAATCTTAGCATCTCTGCACTGGCTCCCAGTACATCTAAGATCAGACTTTAAGGTGCTGCTGATGACATACAAAACTGTACACGGCCTTGCCCTGTCATACATGTCAGATCTAATTACACCATATATTCCAACTCGGGCATTACGCTCTCAAAATTCAGGGCTCATGATGGTTCCCAGGATTAAGAAGAAGTCAGCTGGCTGCAGGGTTTTTTCCTATCGTGCTCCTTTTCTCTAGAATAACCTCCCAGCTGACATCAGACAATCTGGCTCTGTTGACGCCTTTAAATCTAAACTCAAAACTCACTTCTTTGATTTAGCCTTTAATTATTATTTATTTTTTTAACCTTTATTTATACAGGTAAAATCTCATTGAGACCCAGGGTCTCATTTACAAGAGAGACCTGTTCCAGGTGGGCAGCAGCATAAACCCTTGATATCAAATGTAAGCTTCTTCAGTGGACTGGTGTCAGTCTCAGTGAGTTCCTATAGTACTAGATTTACATTGTGCTGCCGATGAGAAACAATCTGTTTATTCTGATCAATATTGCATTTCTCTAACCTTTGTTTTGTTTTCTGTTCCCACAAGCTGCAAGCTGTGTCACTCTCTACACTCTCAACACTCTCAATTGCTTCCTCCTCCCTCTCCTCCTTCTCTTTCTCCTCCTCCCCCCTATCTATATTTCTGTTAATCTTGATGCCTCTCTCTGTCTATTACTAATATCTATAACTAATAACTAACTAACTAATCTATTAACTATAATCGTGTGGCTCGGGCTCCACTTGGTGATGCCGCGTCCTGCTCGGTCGTCTCCTGGATCCACTCACTTTACATAACTTGTATCAGACTTTCCTTTAATGTAACTTGTAAACTGTGATTTGTTGCTCTTTTCTGTACATGCAACATCTATTGCATGTCTGTCCGTCCTGGAAGAGGGATCCCTCCTATGTGGCTCTTCCTGAGGTTTCTTCGATTGTTTTTTTTTTTACCCTGTTAAAAGGTTTTTTTTTTCCATCAACATGTGAAGTTTTTCCTCATTCGAATCGAGGGTCTAAGCACAGAGGATGTTGTTCACTGTACAGATCGTAAAGCCCATTAAGGCAATATGATTGTGATTTTGGGCTATATAAATAAAATTGATTTGATTTGATTTGTATAACAGAGTGGTAAGATATTTAGTAGAGTGTCTGGATTTTTTCAAATGTTGCATGGATACCTCTCCTTATACAGTACTGAAATACTGAATTGATTTTGAATGCCCCTATATATCTTACACTGAGCCCTGTTATATTCATAACATATGTGATATGTCCCTCTTCAACTGGCAAAAGCCTCCTTGCACCTCTTAGGAATGTTTTTCAGTCAGGTTTTCAAGTCAGCAAACCTAAAAAGCAAAAAAGTTCCTGCCTTCTTTTTGTGCACCTTTATGGGTGTCCAGAAAACACAGGCCTGCTGAGAGCTTTCTGATCAAATCACATACTTTATCTAGCAATTTGTAACAAATTCCAGATAACATTAAATAGCATCAAGGGATTGTGGGCATTGCATTAATAACATCCTCTAACACGCTGGACATACCAGTAAGTACTATTTAATCAGTTTGACCAAGATATTTATTTGATTGTATAAGCCTGGATATTCCCCTGCCCTCTGAAAAGACACCAGGTGAACTGTCTGGGTGCCGATGAGGTATTTCCCTTTGTGCCTTTGCCACATTAGTGAACTGCTATCTACACATATCACAGTTTGCAGTGTTCTATTATTGTTACTAAAAAAAAAAAAAAAACTGGAAAAGAAATTAAACAAACACAAAGCTCATGTTATATTATGCATCTGTGCTTTTTTTTTTTTTTTTAATTGATTAAACAGTATAAGTAAACCCAGAACTGCCTTATATTATTTACCTGGCAGACACTATATAAGATAATCCTTTCATCAGCTAGATAGCTATCGTTATTTAAAAACGACAACAAGATTCAGGACAAAGGAGTTGATTATGTTGTCACCTTCCCTCTGAAAATGGATATACTTATCAGCTTATCTGTAAATAACTGACTTGGCCTGACTTTACGGTTCTTCAAATGGTTCACAGAACGTTTTCAAACATAATTCCTATAAAATACAAAAGACTTTCTTTCAGGCATTGTCTCTCTACAGTATATTGATCTTACAGGAGTCAGATTCAGTATTTGAAGTGTAACAATGAGTCGAACAGATTTCCTAAACCATGGATAGAAAAAGGTGTAGATCAGAGGGTTTAGACAGGAGTTAGAATAGAACAGAAACGTTACAAAGTAAGCAAATGAAGCACTAAGTATGGTGCCCTGGCCTGTAAGAGCAACACAATAATATGGGCAAACACATATGAGAAACACAACTACAACAACACCAAGAGTCGTGGCTGCTTTCAACTCAGATTTGTTAGCAGCTACTTTCCTTGACCTCTGGAGAGTGACGGCTACAATGTGAGACCGCATGGCACGAGCCTGAGACACAGCCACCACAAATACTCTTATGTACAGAACTACAATGACGGTGACAGGACTGATAAAGGTCACAAAGAGATCAATAAGTCCTGCAACATTATCAATTGAAATCACACACTCTCCAATGCAGGAGTTATAAATGCCTGGTTGTTCAGGATATCTTTCATCTGCAGACTGTTAAAAAGAGCAGAAAACAATCCAACACAGACAAACACAGACTTGAACTCTTTTTTGAGTGACATTGGTGGGAAAATGTAAGGGATGACAAATAGCTATATAGCGGTCAACAGATATGAGCACCATGGTACCTACTGAGGCAGAGTTATAACATATGCTAGATACAGATACAGAGATGCACATGAGATCACCAAGGAACCAGCAGCCATTTGTGAGGATAATTTGAAAGAACATGAGGAGGCCCACGAAGAAATCTGAGACAGCCAGAGAGAGGAGGAGGAGGTTGGTCGGGGTGCGGAGCTGCCTGGAAAGGAAGACCGGAAATGTTGTATATAATATTATATATATATATGCATCAGTTATTCAGATAACAGCAGATAGAGCATAAGCTGAAAGTACGCAAAATTTCACAAGTTAATGAGTGACTACTTGAAGTGGGAGATAGAGATGAGGACAGCAGGTTAAGAGCTGCAGTGAGCAGAGCAATGAAGGACAGCAGAATGTAACTCAGCATGGTCCCAAAGTGAGGACGTATTGGGCTTTCCTGCAAGAGCTGTTGAAGAGTTCCGGAAAGCAGAGGTCAAGTTTCTTCCAGGGTCACCATCACCACAGAGAGGAGAATCCGCTGAGCTCTGGCAGTGTTTGACTAAAGTTAGACACGATATAACTGAATAGGCTCTATTGCCCCTCCTCTAAGATTCTGCCTCACTTGGACTGTCCTTCCCCCTTTACTCTGATTAGTATTTTTCATCATTCCCTCCCTTCTAATTTAAGCTTTTCTCAACCATACATTCAAACTGGAGCTCAATAAAGCTTAAACATATCACGGCCACGTGTGGACTTGAATGTAAAGCTAGAGCTATCTCAATGTTCATCACGAAATCAGGATACATCTGCGCTCAAGTCAGAGTGACAAATCAAAGGCTATAATTAAAAAAATGGATTAGTACTAAGATTATGATCGATAGGAAAAAAATAAAAATGTAGAAGATACACTACTATAATAAATGTAATTAATCACTGGCGATTAATAACACACTCGTAATGAGGCACCACCTCCGTTGTTTTATGTATTTGAATAATCCGGAGGGAACTAATCAAATCTGACTGGACAAGTTTAGCTTTGAACAGCTCTAATCGATTTCAAATCCATATGTTCAGTCTCATATTCTGAAGCAGGTATTCTTAACACAGTTTCATCGGGTGTGAATCCAGCTGTATGCATGAGGTTCAGCCTACTTTATTTGGAGATGGCTAAAGTCTGAGGCTTTGGTTTCCTCCGGTGTTCTTGTCTCAAACACTTGTTGGCAGTGCCCGGTCCAATAGCCAGAGGGAAGTTGCGTCTCGTCTCTTACTCTGTTGACGAAACTCTTGGCATAAGGCCCAGCGGGAAAGTCCACTTGTGAGCATTGGGGGGAAGAGCCGGTCAATTCACAAATGTCTTTCTTCATTGGAAACCGCTTTCAAGGCTTCTGAGGCAACAAATTACTGCAACGTCTTTAATGATGATTGTCTTAATAAAGATTTTCTTCTTTGTTGTTTCAAGCAGTGGTTCTTAATCTCTGACTCAAAAACTAATTCAACTTCTTGATTAAAATAACCGGAGGCTGAAACTGTTGTTTCCTAATACAAGATTAATCAATTCACTGCATGAAAAGTGGGATTTTCTTCAGTATGCGGCACTGTAGATTGACGTGGAATTTCAGGTTTGCGACTGCACGCGGCAATTTGCAGGCAACACCGAAAACTGACGTAAATTGTCGGAAATTGTAGTGGGCCTTGCTTGGCAGTTGTCCCCCCATGACCCCCCTCCCCCTGATTCTAGGGGAGGCTTTAACATGTAAATGAAAATGCTGTGAGCTATACAAATGCAAATCAGGGTAGCAGGGGAGTTTTACCCCAGGTGACCTTTTTCTAAAAGGTGTTAACTTCATTTTAAGAAAATCTCTGGTATAAATAGATGAGGCTCAGTATAGCCTAATTATAGACCCTTATATTTTAGCTTGAATTGATTTATTTAATGAAAGTATGCTAGATTAATTACTGTGTATGTCATACACAGTAAAAAAGATTATTTATTCCTTTGTTTCTCTCTCTCTCTCTCCTGGGAAAAAGTTAAAGATAAAACGCCAGTTGTTAAGAAGTTAAAATTTGCATGAAATATTTTGAGATAACCAAGATATAAAAAAAAAGAAGAAAGTATTTCTATAATTTCATGGGTTTTAAAAGCAGTTGAAAAGTAATTCTTATTGCGTGTGAGAGCAGAGACGTTCACTATGGTGAGAGTTCATGACCTGTAAGAGTTTTTACACTACGGGTAGACCGGAGCATGAGTCACGAGGCAGAAGGAGCGGAGAGTTAATGGCGTCGAGCAGCTGACAGTGGACTGTGTGTGTCGTCAGTGTCGTGTTTTATCACTAACGGACTAAGCTAGCAGGGACCCAACTTCAAACTTCGATGCTGTATGTTTGAGTCCACTTTCCTCCTCAGGAAAGAAAGGAAAGAAAGAAAAGAAAAGGAAAGGAAAAAGAAAAGGCTTAGTTCCTTCAGAAACTTAGAAAGACTAAATTCTGGAGTCAAATTCTGGTCAACTTATACAGAGGAGCAAAAGGAAGCATCCTGATTGGAAGCATCACAAACGGACATGGTTCATCACAGCCCAGGACAGGAAGTCTCTACAGCAGATGATTAAAAACCACCGAACATCACTGGTACCATCTACAGAGCCTCAGTGACATCAATGAAGTGTGATGTCTGCACAGAGCCAAAATATACTAAAAGACAAACATCCACCCAGCCACAGTCTGTTCACCCTGCTGCCATCTGGCAAAAGTAGTATCCACTACCATACCACCAGACTACAGTGCAGCTTCATTCCCCAAGCGGTGAGACCCATCAACACTTCATTTTAGATGTAGACACAAATGGCTTAAATGTTTCTTTGTTTTAAACCCTTGTGTTTTAACAAAATATAAGAAATTTTCTTTGAAACTTTGTAAAATGGAAACATTCTAGGACAGTATATGTAGCTAACAACTGTTAATAAACACACATTGAAGAATATAAGATAAACAGTAAAAAATGGAGTAAACAACTGCAGTGAATGGGACGAAGAGTAACAAAATGATGATCACAAATAACAATATGTAAACCTATGACACGGTGATGTGTCCGTTCTTGCCCACCTGCTCTTTGTCTATGATTTTCCTGTAAAGGACATGTTAAAAGTGGGAGACAACGTCCAAGGACACGCACACGACAACATGGTTTGACTTGCCACTTGACATTGTCAGTTGATGGGTGACATTGGTATGTGTGTGTGTGTAAAAGCTGTTTGGATCTTTCGCTGACACAAAGCTTAGCACATCCATTTTCTTTCAGTGTCAGAGGTTGGTGTGACAGTCCAATTTCCCAAAACGTTTTAATTATCTGAACCCCACCACGCCACATGAAAAGTCCTGGAAGTTTCTTGTGGTAGGTGTATGGAAGTCCCCCTGCTCATCCTAGCAAGAAAGCTGAAAGTAAGCTAGGGGGAAAGATTACAATTGGTGGTGGTTGCCGATGGCAACATAGAAGCTCTGTCCTCACCAGGAATTATCCCAGGCACTTGTAGGACTCTCAATGGTGAAATAGGGTTGGGGAACAGAGCCAAAAAGTTTGCCCATTGTCAAATTACTCTGAGCGGAAGTTTTGTGCTGCAATTTTAGAAGACGGAGTCTGACAAGGCCACTTCAGTGTTTTCACTATCCTAAGCACGGCAGTTATGGGAATCCATTTTCATGTGTAAGCTGCAGTCCAAATACCACCATGGCTAGCAAACTATCTTGTATGTGACTAACTAGCTTGATGTTGGTAAGGGCATGCTTCCCAGCAAAGAGCTGAATAAACTAGATGAAGTTGTTCAGTCTGTGACAGTACACTGCTGCTTGTGTAACCAGATGGTTTATACTGTGTATGCATTTCAGTTCTCTGGTGTCCCTCAGTCTGTTCATTTTGCAGCAGGCATGGCGATCGCGGCAGGTGTGTGGACACGCCCCTTACCGGCACCTGTAGTGCAGCCGCGTCCTCACCCGCTAATGCGGGGCAGTTCATATACCCCCCCGGTCGTTTAGTCTTTCTCTTTCCTCTGCCGAAGCGAGTGCGGCTGGCTCGCAGCTCCGCCACGCCGTAGTGTACAGGCGTGTATGTGCCGTGTGCATTCTGCAGGTATGTAGCATAGTCTCATGATGTGAAGATGTAATACGATGCTGTGCTGACGGTCCTCTGTTGTAGGTTGCAGCGTTGGGCTGGGGTGGTGTGTATGTGTGTCCCCGTCCGGTTAGCTGCTGTTGCTGCCGTAGCCACTAGCAGCTACAAGCACTGATGTGTGCGGGACACAGGTAACCAGTGCTATAAGCTAAATGCTATTGTGTCTGCTAGTGTGGTTAGATGTTGTCACTAACAGTTGACTTTGTTTTCTTTCAAAGCTTGTCTGGCATGAGGCTGCTGTTTGCCCTGCCTTGCCTCTAACCTCTTTTCTTTCTTTTTTTGCCTTGCCTTGTTAGTTAGCCTGCAGGAAATAGTTGCTCTGTCGTCGTATAGACATTCTCTTAAAAAGTGTAGTTGAGTTCACGTGTGCTCCGCCTCAATTAGATCGCGAGACGTTAGTGGGGGTGGGAGGGGTTACTGCAGCAGCTATAGTGGAGGACCTGCCACATTTATACTTCTTGTATGGTTTCTCTTCTTCCGTTTTGGGTTGCAGTGATTTGTAATAAATATTTTGTTTTGTTTCTTTTTTTTTTAATTATTTGAGTGCAGTGACCTCTGCCAGAGCTAGCCGTGGTGGTCTGCCTTCACTTCCTAACTGAACCACTGTATTGGTGTAGGTGGACATCACTTGTGTTAGAGATTAAAGAAAATAACTATATAAATGTTTTAGAGACATAACTTAATAAATGAAATTGTTTTATTGTGAGTAAATAAAGCTTGTTAAATTATTGTACATCGTGTCTGTATTCATCTGTGTACGAACCTGTGTATGGGTGGGTTTTGGGAAACCCTCAGAGAAATTAAAGTTAAAGGAGTATACTCTTTAGGTGCAAGTGCTAAGGTGGCGTTGTTGGTGTTATATCGATTCTCTAGATCTGCCACTCGCAGTTCAACTGGTATCGCCACACTTGCACTAGCCCCATTCAACACTGAGTTTTGAGTGCGGGGATCCTACGCCAATTCTCCAAAATCCGCCTCTGTGTTAAAGTTTCCAGCTGTGGCGAGGGGTTTAAATTTCACTGGGGCTCTGATGCCACTCTGGAGGTGTTGAGGTTGAGGCACATCAGAGGGCGAACCATACATGTGTGGATGGATACGGATGGAGCAGGGGCAGGTCGATCAGATGGCCAAAACAACAAACAAAATCATCCATCTCCCTACCTTCCCTATACAAAACAAAAGTATTAATCAAAGACAATCTCTTACCTAACTCCTAAATTAGGGAAAACAGGAGAAAAAAGGGTTTAAAGAAAAGGCTTCTCCCTCCTACTGGCTACCACACACAATTCTCAATACAGTGGTTCACAGTTTACCAAAATACTCAGATCTAAAATTACACTAGGTTTCACAAGATGCAAACACAGAATCCTAATCAAACTAAACACTGGTCCCAGTTGGATGTGGGAGAATGGTTGGAGAGGGAGACTGCAGTCAGCCGGTGGTTCAAAAAGGGCTCCTCTCCCGTCTCTGGCCAATCCTGGAGCAGCAATCAAGCGTCTCCAGCCAATCAGCAGGTCCAACCTGCTATCAATCATTCACACACACACTCAGAGCAGACTGCTCACACACTTGGAGGAGGAGGGACAGAGCAGCATCATATATATACACACAATAATGACCCAGGGTCATAACACCTACCCACCTGAAAATCAAACATTTATCCCCTAATAAATGAACTCGTTCATATTTTTGGGCGAACGTGAATGAACGCACGTATTTCTGCCTGATGAACGTATTGTGAACACGTTCATTTCTGGCGTTTGTGAACGGCGCGCTCTTCTTGTGGCAGATTTCCATCGAGCCTTCCGGGCGAAAACCGGCTTAAAACACACCGTGAACAGGCTGTTGTGTATAAAAAGGATGCTGGACGAGAGGTTTCTACACGCAGCTCGCTTTACTTCGATCAAAACAAAACTGAACTATTTCAGACAGAAACAGCTGCATACCAAACATGCAGTGAGGCATTACCAAACGCACACAGATTAATTCGTCCTGAACGGACACAACACTGGCAAACCAGCCACCACAGAGTCGCACCGCGCATGCGTCGTCAACATGTGAAGCATGGAGGCAAAAACAATAAGGCAGCAGCACTACCTCAGACTCTGCTGCCACCATTAATATGGCATCTTTGTATGATTACTTAAAACCATTTTATGAAAAGGTCAGTGATGATCCAGGTGGGAAAAATCTGAGCTTTTTGTGAAAACTTTGCCCGCCGGGTTTTAAGAAGCAACTCCGTGCATCAACAATGTCAACAGCAAGCCTGAAACGGCACATTGAACTAAAGATCCTGGCTAGCCTTTCAAGGTATGTGCGAGTGAATGAAAAATCAAAAGACACGGCAGCCCAAACAGATCCTCTACCACCCACATCGCATTAACAGCGTACAGTAGCGGCTCCGCTGTCTTCATCTCCCAGCGGCAGCTGGACAACCCAAGAGTACCCATCTGCAGTCAAGATGGCCGACAAGGGCGCCGCCATATATCCAATCCATACCGGAAGTCCCAACCGGAAGTTGGTTGATCACCAAAATAAAACCAAAATAAAAGCCACCATTTATCCAATCCATACCGGAAGTCTCAAGCGGAAGATAGTTAATCACCAAAATACAAGCTTAAAAAACACGTAAGGTTAACCATAGACTGTATGGTTAACACATAACATAATTCTATGCATTTTGTGCATTTACATGTTTATCGTAACAGTGTAATTGATTAGTTAATTGTCTCGCCACGACTTTACTCAGAAGTGAGTTAGAAGCCTATAATAATCACTAACATAAATGTTAACATTTCATAGATTTAGCTTCAATAACGTTATGAATAAAAATGTAAATATTATTTTTGTGTGGTGGTGGTAGGGGGCACACACACACACACACACACAAACAATAGGACTGAAGAATAACTAAGAATAAATAAACTGAATTCTCAAATTAAATAGAGAATTGATAAACGGTCACAACAAATGTCATACTTACTATCAAATTAGTGCATGGTAAATGTTAATTTATGTTACTGTTTCATTGATTTACAATTATTATTGATTGTAAATATTAATATTACAGTTATTAAACACAAATACAATGTTTGTGTGTGTGTGAGTATGTATATGTGTATGTGAGGGGCTGCTCACACATACACACACACAAATAAGGCCAACACTGTAATTCAATATTGCACATAAAAATGAACACATCTCCAGACCCAGGAACTCCCCGTTCTGTTGCATCACACTTGTCTGTGGCCACTGTGTTGCTCATGATGCCCCCCTGATCCCTGAAGATCCCTGGTAGGTGAGGAAACGACAAGCTGGACTGATGTCTTTTAGCTTAGTTTCTTTATTATGCTTTTGAGCAAACAATGTGTGGGTAGTATGTACTGTGCCTAATGAAAGCGTCCTCTGGTAAACAGGCTCGGCCATATACAAGAAAGACGGAGAGAGCATGCCAGCTTCCTGCAAACAAGATCCTGTATAAAATCTGGGCAATACAGTCCTTGCACTGTATCATCACCAATGATTTACAGCAGGGGTCCCCAAACTTTTTTCGGTGGGGGCCACATCAACTTTCCTTTCTGTGGTGGGGGGCCGGTGTCAGTCTATAACAGGAAATGATATGGGCCAACTACCACTGTTCAGCTATTAAACACCAAGTCCTTACCACCACTACCCATTAATCTCAATGGCCCAATACAAAGGGATCTACCATGTTAAATAAAGTTTATTTAACATTTAATTTATTTTCATTAATTGTATATATTAGGAATTGAGGAAAACATCGACACTTATAGAGAAAATACAACACTTAACACTTATAACATTGAATGAAAAAATGCAATACTGCTGTTACATGACTTTTCCTAAAAGTGTCTGTATTTTAACTTGGAATAGTTTTTATATAAATTACACAAAATATGATTAACCTGTTTCGGCCATAAGCGGTCAAACTGACCGCACATCACTTCGCGGGGTTTCATTATTCCATTTTTCGCGTGGTTTGCTTTCATTGTCTCTCTTGTCTCTAACTGTGTTAGCGGTCTCCAGCTGTGCGTCTTTGTGAATTTACTTGTGAGTTAATAATTATATAGTTGTATTAAATAGCTTGTTTGGTACCATGGGCAAACAACAACGGGAGTTCCTCCCTCCATGAAACAGCGAGCGGAACTGTTCACAACACGAAGTGCTGAAATGATGCGACTCTGACTGTGTACCAGCCGAGGAAGACTGTCTGCATCCTGAGCACCTGCACAGGTGTGGGCACCTTTAGTGGGGCGAAGGCAACACCAGAGTCTGATATACTACAACACCAAAACGGCGAGGACGTCCCGAACCAGATGCGAGGGAGTACTCCGTCAAAGGCGGAAAGATAGCCAGTGTCGGTCTTCTATAACATCCTCCACCTGGCTTGGATCAACGCCCGCATCTTATTCAAGGAGCACCAGCAGCAGGAGAGCCCGGAGGAAAGTCCTGCAGCAGCTGGCAGAGGAGCTGAGGGCAGAATACATGGAGGGGAAAGCGGCCGCGGCAGTCGGCACAAGGTGGGCAGCAGCGGAAGCAACCACCGCAGCAGCAGCAGACACGGAGGCAGTGCCGGTCCAAAAGAGCTGCAAACAGAACCAAACGTCGGACACTTGAAATGCCACAAGCCCGTGTGTGGTAACTGTGAGGAGAGCGGAGGTGGTCTGTGGAAACTGGACCAGTGATCACAACGGCTCTTTTTTTGTTTGAGATCAGCTCGTTTCCAGCTTTTTCGATTATTATATTTTTTTTAACTTATATATTATTATAAAATCATTTTATAATCAAATAACTTACTTTTAATTGTTCTAAATTCTCTCTATTAAATTATTGTGTAAATATGCAAAAATAACGGTTTACTATGTTATTAATAAATGTATAATTAAACTTGTTAAAATGTACATTTTGGTGTAATTTCGTTAAAGAAAAATATATCATGACATAATAAATGCATTCATCACTCAATCGGGTATTTACATGAGAGATTATAGAGTTTAAAATCTAGCGGTCCAAATGATCGCTTATGGCTGTTCAAGTAGTTGTGGATTTCCAGCCACCTAAAGTCCAGCTGACACTTTGGTCGAATCAGAAACATAATTTGACCGGATCTAACTCTTGGGTCGTATAAAGCGCGCTGTTATGCCTTAACCAAGATATAGATCATTAAGATTAATTGGATCAGATCTGACTGGAATGAATCCGTCACAGTTGCTGGTAAACTGATTCAATTCACCCACCAGGCGCCAGCACACAAATTCCCCCGCATATGGCGGATGGCGGGTGCTAATTTCGATCCCTGCAGTCAGTAACTGAGACATACATTCATTCTTTCCTCTTTAGTTAGATATGATTATCGAGAGCTCTCTCTCTCTCCCGCTCTGGCGTCTTGCAACGAGGATGGCGCCCGACACTGCGGCACGTTGTTCTATAGGAAATGCAAATTTAAAAAATAGGCACGTTTAGAGAGATTGTTTGGGCTTTTATTTTGGTTTTATTTTGGTGATTAACTAACTTCCGCGTGAGACTTCCGGTATGGATTGGATAAATAGAGGCTTTTATTTTGGTTTTATTTTGGTGATCAACTGACTTCCGGTTGGGACTTCCGGTATGGATTGGATATATGGCGGCGCCCTTGCCGGCCATCTTGACTGCAGATGGGTGCCTCTCGGACAACCTGGTTTTGCAGAATATTGTCGCAGAGCTGCAATTTCAGTGTTAAACTGATAGAATAATAGCTGTCTGTGGTTCTATATGGGCTGTGGCAATCATTTAGAAAAATAATAGCTCGCAGCAACATATTGAAAAAAAAAAGAACTATGAACTAGTTCATTTTTGGAACTGTGAACTTGGTTCAAAATTTTGAATTATGAACTATGAACTGAACTAGTTCATTTTAAAATGTGTGAACTGAACTTTGAACTAGTTCATGTAGAAAGTGAACTTTCCCAACACTGTACTGCAATGCCTTATTTTCAGGTCTTCCACGTGAGAGCACTAAAAGTCTTCAGCTGGTTCAGAATGCTGAAGCCAGAGTCTTAACACGTACAGGAAAATGTGACCAGCCATGAGAAAACCAGCAACAAGTCTCCCGAGCGGCATTTTGAGTTATTTATAAATTCTGAAAGTGTAGTTTCTAATCTTTCCAATTATGTCTAACACATGGAAATCTGATAATATTTGAAGAAGTTGTGGCCATTTGAATGTATGCACATCTGAAAAGCCTTTAGGGAGAAAACAGCCCTCGAACATTTGCAATTCTCACAGCAGGAAATTCTCACACCTGGCTAGTCAACACAATGGTGCTCATTTGCATCTAATTTAGATAAGCCCTACCCCCTACATTGATTCAGTGACATCTGGTATCTGTTAGCCTGCAGGGCAGAAAGTATTGTAGTGGTTTGAACAATGGTTATCAAAAGCAGTTGTCATGTAGTTAATGTTGATGTAGTGTTATTTTCCTTAAGCACTTTAGTGGACTGATCAGAATTAGAAGGTACTTTATTGAAATGGAAATGCTATTATTACAAAAAGCCCCTGAATATCATTAATTTATACACAGGATAAGATGTTACAATCCCTTGTGCCATAATCCAAGGTATAAACCACATCTACACATCTACAGCCACATCTGTTTAACACTCTGTAAAGCGCCATCAGACATGTGTATTGTTTTGGTGCTCTATAAGTGAAATTACATTGCAATTGAAATTTGGAAGTGCAGTGTAGATGGATCAGTCTGTTGCTGAATGAGCTCCTGTGGCTGATCAGCACATTTTGGAGAAGTTGTGAAGGAGAGTCCAATTATTTGGTGATATCACATCTGCACCCTCTTCTGCATACTCTTCTGTGGACTCTTCTGTGCTATGACCCTTGGCGCTGGGCATGTGATGTCTCTTGCCTCGTCAGCACAGAAAGGCCTGATTTTTTCATAAAGATAGGTCTGCCTGTCAATGTTCAGTCCAGGTGGGGCAAGGACAGGAAGACTGTCAACAGGGGGCAGAACCGCTGAATCGCACAGTAGCTGGAATGCGACAGGTTCTGCATCGCAGTGAGTTCTTGCAAGCACCACACCTGGTCTCTTGGCATCAAAGCTGTGACAGAATAAGCACATAACAGGGCACTTTAAACATGGCTAGCTATTTTCTCATAAAACACTATCATGTCCATGAAATTATTTCTTATATGAACACAATGTGAAAGTTTCAATATAAATACCTGAAGTGCTGATAACTCTTGATCTGTGGGAGCTTTCGGAACTTGGGACTCAGATGCTGCTGCCAGTCAAAGGTCTCGACTAACACTCTGCCATCTGCATTTCCAACAAGCTGTGGGATATTGAGGTGACTCTCAGGAGAGCTGTTTTCCACTACCTGGTGACAAAAAAAGAACAGAAGAAGAAAAAAAGATCTTAAGTTAAACCTTTCATTGAAGCAGAACAGAGAACAGCACTGAAGTCATTAATGTTAAAAGCTCTATGTCGACTTTTTTTACACAAGCCCAAAACTGTTCAGCGAAAAATGAAAACTAACCTCAGCGATGTCTGCCAAAGTGTTGAGTCTTGTCTTCATGCATGCTTGCTTGATTAGTCCAAAGCCACAGTCAGGGGAAAATTTGGTGTGGCCAGCAATAAGAAAGTGGATGTCAATTGTCTCATGAAGCTTGTGTCCAACCCGCCAGGCAGCGTACCAGAGCATGAGGTTGTTTTTGTTTTGCACACTGCCGTTGTCACAATGAAGATCCACGTCTGTTTCTCCAACTCCGAAGTAGCCGAAGAAATGATGCATGTAGCTGATGACTTCATTGCTCCCCTTACCTGACGACATGCCTTCATCAATCAGGAAATTCACCTGTTTTTGCAGCCCTTCACAGGAGACACCAAAAAGGCCACATTTCCGTGGAGTCAGGAAGTACATTGGCCCAGGCTGAAGAGGGTTTGAGGGACAGTGTATCTGAAGGAGACAGAGGGAGAAAGGGAAAGGGGATTAGATTAAATGAAAGACATTTGTGTCTATTCATAACTGTCTAATAAATATAGATATAGATTACTATATTGCTGCTATTCTGCATTTGCACTATTATTAGGCTACTTATTCTCCATGCACTTTATTGTACAGTAACGCTTGCCGTGTGTGTCTGCTGCAAACCAAATCGCCCTTCAAGGGACATTTAATAAAGTGGAGTAAATGATGTGTGATAAATAGTACCTGCTGTGCAAAATCAAAACTGTAATGCATCCTGATCTTCTTGCTTGCTGATGGGGAGGGTCCCAAAGACAACTTAGAGTCAGCACATGTCTTTCTGCAGGCAGCAGTCATCTCGTTGTACACAGCCCTCTCTTTTTGCACAAGGGCAAGATGATCGTGTTGCTTCTTGACCGCTTCAGACTTTCTATCATCTGGGAGGTTTGCACTTCCTACCAGCTGCTCGTTATTGTTTTGGCACTGCCAGCAGAGATCTGTACGTGGCCTGCAACTTCTGATGTGTGGGAGAAGCTGGTTCCACAGTGCTTTGAAGCTTGATTTGCAAACTGCACGCTCATCTGAAAAAACAGATAATACTTACGATTAATTATACTGTAATTGCTAATATTACTTCACATTACTTCACATTACAAGCACTCAATTCGAAATCAATTTTTACACATACCACACTCCTTAGCAGACTTCACGTAGAGACGCCAAACTGAGGCCTTAGACACATGGGTTGGCAGCAACTTCACATGCCAATCCCTATGCCCAGGATGTTGGCCAGGCAGCATGATGGCATTGTTTTCTGCATAGTTTTTTGTAAATTCCACAACTCTGTTGATAATGCTGCGGCTGATTAACCTGGCTGGCCTTGGCTGTGAGTGATTCTTCCTTAACCGTGGTCTTGCCCCATTCTCCTCAAAGTGTTTGATTATATCAGTCAAGGTGTCTTTGCCAATTCTGAAAAAGGAAAACAAAGAAGTTTCGCATCATGGGTCATACTAACAGGCACATTGTCACCTGACTCTGGATGTATTCATCCAAACTGTTCCTCAAGTAGGCTAGTTGCTAAACATTAGCATCACAGTCAATTCAAGCAATGCTAACAGGCACATTGTCACCTGACTCTGGATGTATTCATCCATACTATCCTCCAGTAAACTAGGTGCTAAATCATGAGCATCAGTCAATTCAAGCATTATTCAAATTGATAGCAGATGCTCACATTACAAGACAAAACCTCCCATTACAGCTTAGTTTCGATATGCATATAATTTTAAAACGACAGTACTGAGCTAGCTAATAACAATGTAGGCTAAGGTTTAAACATGAAAACAAAAACATGAGATAACAGTTTGTAATCCCTGTGACATTGACTGCGACTTCGAATGAACACATAACGCAAAGTAGATAACTTGGATGTTGGTGGAAACTCATCCCATAAGAAACTGAAAAGTTTTCCTGCAGACCTCATTGCCTCCAATGGAATAAGTGGTCCGGGGGGCGCTTTCTCTTCGTCTGGGGCTTTTTGGTGGATGTAGTCATGTCCGAAGTAACTACTGTGCGTCTGTTTGCCTCGAGATGTCCAATAATTCGCATGTCCTGCCACTCTCTTTCGGCAGCTAGAGAATCCAACCGTATGCTGTACATAAGCTCTGGAGAAAGCTTGTTGCTACACGAATGTGTCCCAATGAGAGAGTTCTCCTTTCTTCTTACGTAGCATTTGCAGTCAAAGTTACGGATTTTCTCCATTTCGCTGTCTTTATCCCCTTCACATGTTACCGTAGATATAGCGTCTGATATCTCCCGCTCCAGCTCCTCTGCTGCGAGGCCGAGAGATTCTTCCTCGTCTTCATCTTCGGCTAAGGTCAGCTGTAGATTAGGCATGTTCTCCAGTGTAATACAGTTGCTTTCATTGTCAGTGCACTCATCAGAATCAGAAGTGAAATCGGCGTCGGAATAACCAGAAGTATCTGGCATCTCGCAAAAGTACTGCCATAGATTTGAGCTGTAACAGCCACGATTTAGCTCTTCTGCAATGCATTTTTCCCGGTCCATCTTCATTCAGTGATGAAATGCAGCTTCCAGAAGTGGCAGAACTTATGCTGGGGGCTGCATAAGTAGCCATGCGGTTCGCTACTAACGTGCACCTGATTGGCCGAAAAAAACCAACAAAAGCCTGTGAATGGTCAAAGGTAGCCAGTATGCAAATTAACTGTATCGCCGCACACGCCCAACAACGCGCCAGCATTTCCTGAAACTCTACCCGATTTCAAACACAAAATGTATACTTTTAAGGCAACCAATACTGTTATCTGAAACATGGTGTGGCTTCTTCATGATCTCAACTTGCACATTCTGCAAAAAAATGAAAATCACTAATTTAGAAAAAAAACGATAGTTTCTTTGTTTACATGAATTCCTCCCAGCCGACTTGCTGCTGGTTTTGCCGTGGCGCGTCACAAATGTGATCATATTACACCAATCTTAGCATCTCTGCACTGGCTCCCAGTACATCTAAGATCAGACTTTAAGGTGCTGCTGATGACATACAAAACTGTACACGGCCTTGCCCTGTCATACATGTCAGATCTAATTACACCATATATTCCAACTCGGGCATTACGCTCTCAAAATTCAGGGCTCATGATGGTTCCCAGGATTAAGAAGAAGTCAGCTGGCTGCAGGGTTTTTTCCTATCGTGCTCCTTTTCTCTAGAATAACCTCCCAGCTGACATCAGACAATCTGGCTCTGTTGACGCCTTTAAATCTAAACTCAAAACTCACTTCTTTGATTTAGCCTTTAATTATTATTTATTTTTTTAACCTTTATTTATACAGGTAAAATCTCATTGAGACCCAGGGTCTCATTTACAAGAGAGACCTGTTCCAGGTGGGCAGCAGCATAAACCCTTGATATCAAATGTAAGCTTCTTCAGTGGACTGGTGTCAGTCTCAGTGAGTTCCTATAGTACTAGATTTACACTGTGCTGCCGACGAGAAACAATCTGTTTATTCTGATCAATATTGCATTTCTCTAACCTTTGTTTTTGTTTTCTGTTCCCACAAGCTGCAAGCTGTGTCACTCTCTACACTCTCTATAGCTTCCTCCTCCCTCTCCTCCTTCTCTTTCTCCTCCTCCCCCCTATCTATATTTCTGTTAATCTTGATGCCTCTCTCTGTCTATTACTAATTATCTATAACTAATAACTAACTAACTAATCTATTAACTATAATCGTGTGGCTCGGGCTCCACTTGGTGATGCCGCGTCCTGCTCGGTCGTCTCCTGGATCCACTCACTTTACATAACTTGTATCAGACTTTCCTTTAATGTAACTTGTAAACTGTGATTTGTTGCTCTTTTCTGTACATGCAACATCTATTGCATGTCTGTCCGTCCTGGAAGAGGGATCCCTCCTATGTGGCTCTTCCTGAGGTTTCTTCGATTGTTTTTTTTTTTACCCTGTTAAAAGGTTTTTTTTTCCATCAACATGTGAAGTTTTTCCTCATTCGAATCGAGGGTCTAAGCACAGAGGATGTTGTTCACTGTACAGATCGTAAAGCCCATTAAGGCAATATGATTGTGATTTTGGGCTATATAAATAAAATTGATTTGATTTGATTTGTATAACAGAGTGGTAAGATATTTAGTAGAGTGTCTGGATTTTTCAAATGTTGCATGGATACCTCTCCTTATACAGTACTGAAATACTGAATTGATTTTGAATGCCCCTATATATCTTACACTGAGCCCTGTTATATTCATAACATATGTGATATGTCCCTCTTCAACTGGCAAAAGCCTCCTTGCACCTCTTAGGAATGTTTTTCAGTCAGGTTTTCAAGTCAGCAAACCTAAAAAGCAAAAAAGTTCCTGCCTTCTTTTTGTGCACCTTTATGGGTGTCCAGAAAACACAGGCCTGCTGAGAGCTTTCTGATCAAATCACATACTTTATCTAGCAATTTGTAACAAATTCCAGATAACATTAAATAGCATCAAGGGATTGTGGGCATTGCATTAATAACATCCTCTAACACGCTGGACATACCAGTAAGTACTATTTAATCAGTTTGACCAAGATATTTATTTGATTGTATAAGCCTGGATATTCCCTGCCTCTGAAAAGACACCGGTGAACTGTCTGGGTGCCGATGAGGTATTTCCCTTTGTGCCTTTGCCACATTAGTGAACTGCTATCTACACATATCACAGTTTGCAGTGTTCTATTATTGTTACTAAAAAAAAAAAAAAACTGGAAAAGAAATTAAACAAACACAAAGCTCATGTTATATTATGCATCTGTGCTTTTTTTTTTTTTAATTGATTAAACAGTATAAGTAAACCCAGAACTGCCTTATATTATTTACCTGGCAGACACTATATAAGATAATCCTTTTCATCAGCTAGATAGCTATCTGTCATTTCAAAAACGACAACAAGATTCAGGACAAAGGAGTTGATTATGTTGTCACCTTCCCTCTGAAAATGGATATACTTATCAGCTTATCTGTAAATAACTGACTTGGCCTGACTTTACGGTTCTTCAAATGGTTCACAGAACGTTTTCAAACATAATTCCTATAAAATACAAAAGACTTTCTTTCAGGCATTGTCTCTCTACAGTATATTGATCTTACAGGAGTCAGATTTCAGTATTTGAAGTGTAACAATGAGTCGAACAGATTTCCTAAACCATGGATAGAAAAAGGTGTAGATCAGAGGGTTTAGACAGGAGTTAGAATAGAACAGAAACGTTACAAAGTAAGCAAATGAAGCACTAAGTATGGTGCCCTGGCCTGTAAGAGCAACACAATAATATGGGCAAACACATATGAGAAACACAACTACAACAACACCAAGAGTCGTGGCTGCTTTCAACTCAGATTTGTTAGCAGCTACTTTCCTTGACCTCTGGAGAGTGACGGCTCCAATGTGAGACCGCATGGCACGAGCCTGAGACACAGCCACCACAAATACTCTTATGTACAGAACTACAATGACGGTGACAGGACTGATAAAGGTCACAAAGAGATCAATAAGTCCTGCAACATTATCAATTGAAATCACACACTCTCCAATGCAGGAGTTATAAATGCCTGGTTGTTTCAGGATATCTTTCATCTGCAGACTGTTAAAAAGAGCAGAAAACATCCAACACAGACAAACACAGACTTGAACTCTTTTTTGAGTGACATTGGTGGGAAAATGTAAGGGATGACAAATAGCTATATAGCGGTCAACAGATATGAGCACCATGGTACCTACTGAGGCAGAGGTTATAACATATGCTAGATACAGATACAGAGTGCACATGAGATCACCAAGGAACCAGCAGCCATTTGTGAGGATAATTTGAAAGAACATGAGGAGGCCCACGAAGAAATCTGAGACAGCCAGAGAGAGGAGGAGGAGGTTGGTCGGGGTGCGGAGCTGCCTGGAAAGGAAGACCGGAAATGTTGTATATAATATTATATATATATATGCATCAGTTATTCAGATAACAGCAGATAGAGCATAAGCTGAAAGTACGCAAAATTTCACAAGTTAATGAGTGACTACTTGAAGTGGGAGATAGAGATGAGGACCAGCAGGTTAAGAGCTGCAGTGAGCAGAGCAATGAAGGACAGCAGAATGTAACTCAGCATGGTCCCAAAGTGAGGACGTATTGGCTTCCTGCAAGAGCTGTTGAAGAGTTCCGGAAAGCAGAGGTCAGTTTCTTCCAGGGTCACCATCACCACAGAGAGGAGAATCCGCTGAGCTCTGGCAGTGTTTGACTAAAGTTTAGACACGATATAACTGAATAGGCTCTATTGCCCCTCCTCTAAGATTCTGCCTCACTTGGACTGTCCTTCCCCCTTTACTCTGATTAGTATTTTCATCATTCCCTCCCTTCTAATTTAAGCTTTTCTCAACCATACATTCAAACTGGAGCTCAATAAAGCTTAAACATATCACGGCCACGTGTGGACTTGAATGTAAAGCTAGAGCTATCTCAATGTTCATCACGAAATCAGGATACATCTGCGCTCAAGTCAGAGTGACAAATCAAAGGCTATAATTAAAAAAATGGATTAGTACTAAGATTATGATCGATAGGAAAAAAATAAAAATGTAGAAGATACACTACTATAATAAATGTAATTAATCACTGGCGATTAATAACACACTCGTAAATGAGGCACCACCTCCGTTGTTTTATGTATTTGAATAATCTGGAGGGAACTAATCAAATCTGACTGGACAAGTTTAGCTTTGAACAGCTCTAATCGATTTCAAATCCATATGTTCAGTCTCATATATTCTGAAGCAGGTATCTTAACACAGTTTTCATCGGGTGTGAATCCAGCTGTATGCATGAGGTTCAGCCTACTTTATTTGGAGATGGCTAAAGTCTGAGGCTTTGGTTTCCTCCGGTGTTCTTGTCTCAAACACTTGTTGGCAGTGCCGGTCCAATAGCCAGAGGGAAGTTGCGTCTCGTCTCTTACTCTGTTGACGAAACTCTTGGCATAAGGCCCAGCGGGAAAGTCCACTTGTGAGCATTGGGGGGCAGAGCCGGTCAATTCACAAATGTCTTTCTTTCATTGGAAACCGCTTTCAGGGCTTCTGAGGCAACCAATTACTGCAACGTCTTTAATGATGATTGTCTTAATAAAGATTTTCTTCTTTGTTGTTTCAAGCAGTGGTTCTTAATCTCTGACTCAAAAACTAATTCAACTTCTTGATTAAAATAACCGGAGGCTGAAACTGTTGTTTCCTAATACAAGATTAATCAATTCACTGCATGAAAAGTGGGATTTTCTTCAGTATGCGGCACTGTAGATTGACGTGGAATTTCAGGTTTGCGACTGCACGCGGCAATTTGCAGGCAACACCGAAAACTGACGTAAATTGTCGGAAATTGTAGTGGGCCTTGCTTGGCAGTTGTCCCCCCATGACCCCCCTCCCCCTGATTCTAGGGGAGGCTTTAACATGTAAATGAAAATGCTGTGAGCTATACAAATGCAAATCAGGGTAGCAGGGGGAGTTTTACCCCAGGTGACCTTTTTCTAAAAGGTGTTAACTTAATTTTAAGAAAATCTCTGGTATAAATAGATGAGGCTCAGTATAGCCTAATTATAGACCCTTATATTTTAGCTTGAATTGATTTATTTAATGAAAGTATGCTAGATTAATTACTGTGTATGTCATACACAGTAAAAAAGATTATTTATTTCTTTGTTTCTCTCTCTCTCTCTCCTGGGATAAAGTTAAAGATAAAACGCCAGTTGTTAAGAAGTTAAAATTTGCATGAAATATTTTGAGATAACCAAGATATATAAAAAAAAAGAAGAAAGTATTTCTATAATTTCATGGGTTTTAAAAGCAGTTGAAAAGTAATTCTTATTGCGTGTGAGAGCAGAGACGTTCTACTATGGTGAGAGTTCATGACCTGTAAGAGTTTTTACACTTCCGGGTAGACCGGAGCATGAGTCACGAGGCAGAAGGAGCGGAGAGTTAATGGCGTCGAGCAGCTGACAGTGGACTGTGTGTGTCGTCAGTGTCGTGTTTTATCACTAACGGACTAAGCTAGCAGGGACCCAACTTCAAACTTCGATGCTGTATGTTTTGAGTCCACTTTCCTCCTCAGGAAAGAAAGGAAAAGAAAAGAAAAGAAAAGGAAAGGAAAAAGAAAAGGCTTAGTTCCTTCAGAAACTTAGAAAGACTAAATTCTGGAGTCAAATTCTGGTCAACTTATACAGAGGAGCAAAAGGAAGCATCCTGATTGGAAGCATCACAAACGGACATGGTTCATCACAGCCCAGGACAGGAAGTCTCTACAGCAGATGATTAAAACCACCAGAACATCACTGGTACCATCTACAGAGCCTCAGTGACATCAATGAAGTGTGATGTCTGCACAGAGCCAAAATATACTAAAAGACAACATCCACCCAGCCACAGTCTGTTCACCCTGCTGCCATCTGGCAAAAGTAGTATCCACTACCATACCACCAGACTACAGTGCAGCTTCATTCCCCAAGCGGTGAGACCCATCAACACTTCATTTTAGATGTAGCACAAATGGCTTAAATGTTTCTTTGTTTTTAAACCCTTGTGTTTTAACAAATATAAGAAATTTTCTTTGAAACTTTGTAAAATGGAAACATTCTAGGACAGTATATGTAGCTAACAACTGTAATAAACACATTGAAGAATATAAGATAAACAGTAAAAAATGGAGTAAACAACTGCAGTGAATGGGACAGAAGAGTAACAAAATGATGATCACAAATAACAATATGTAAACCTATGACACGGTGATGTGTCCGTTCTTGCCCACCTGCTCTTTGTCTATGATTTTCCTGTAAAGACATGTTAAAAGTGGAGACAACGTCCAAGGACACGCACACGACAACATGGTTTGACTTGCCACTTGACATTGTCAGTTGATGGGTGACATTGGTATGTGTGTGTGTGTAAAAGCTGTTTGGCTTTCGCTGACACAAAGCTTAGCACATCCATTTTTCTTTCAGTGTCAGAGGTTGGTGTGACAGTCCAATTTCCCAAAACGTTTTAATTATCTGAACCCCACCACGCCACATGAAAGTCTGGAAGTTTCTTGTGGTAGGTGTATGGAAGTCCCCCTGCTCATCCTAGCAAGAAAGCTGAAAGTAAGCTAGGGGAAAGATTACAATTGGTGGTGGTTGCCGATGGCAACATAGAAGCTCTGTCCTCACCAGGAATTATCCCAGGCACTTGTAGGACTCTCAATGGTGAAATAGGGTTGGGGAACAGAGCCAAAAAAGTTTGCCCATTGTCAAATTACTCTGAGCGGAAGTTTTGTGCTGCAATTTTAGAAGACGGAGTCTGACAAGGCCACTTCAGTGTTTCACTATCCTAAGCACGGCAGTTATGGGAATCCATTTTCATGTGTAAGCTGCAGTCCAAATACCACCATGGCTAGCAAACTTATCTTGTATGTGACTAACTAGCTTGATGTTGGTAAGGGCATGCTTCCCAGCAAAGAGCTGAATAAACTAGATGAAGTTGTTCAGTCTGTGACAGTACACTGCTGCTTGTGTAACCAGATGGTTTATACTGTGTATGCATTTCAGTTCTCTGGTGTCCCTCAGTCTGTTCATTTTGCAGCAGGCATGGCGATCGCGGCAGGTGTGTGACACGCCCCTTACCGGCACCTGTAGTGCAGCCGCGTCCTCACCCGCTAATGCGGGGCAGTTCATATACCCCCCCGGTCGTTTAGTCTTTCTCTTTCCTCTGCCGAAGCGAGTGCGGCTGGCTCGCAGCTCCGCCACGCCGTAGTGTACAGGCGTGTATGTGCCGTGTGCATTCTGCAGGTATGTAGCATAGTCTCATGATGTGAAGATGTAATACGATGCTGTGCTGACGGTCCTCTGTTGTAGGTTGCAGCGTTGGGCTGGGGTGGTGTGTATGTGTGTCCCCGTCCGGTTAGCTGCTGTTGCTGCCGTAGCCACTAGCAGCTACAAGCACTGATGTGTGCGGGACACAGGTAACCAGTGCTATAAGCTAAATGCTATTGTGTCTGCTAGTGTGGTTAGATGTTGTCACTAACAGTTGACTTTGTTTTCTTTCAAAGCTTGTCTGGCATGAGGCTGCTGTTTGCCCTGCCTTGCCTCTAACCTCTTTTCTTTCTTTTTTTGCCTTGCCTTGTTAGTTAGCCTGCAGGAAATAGTTGCTCTGTCGTCGTATAGACATTCTCTTAAAAAGTGTAGTTGAGTTCACGTGTGCTCCGCCTCAATTAGATCGCGAGACGTTAGTGGGGGTGGGAGGGGTTACTGCAGCAGCTATAGTGGAGGACCTGCCACATTTATACTTCTTGTATGGTTTCTCTTCTTCCGTTTTGGGTTGCAGTGATTTGTAAATAAATATTTTGTTTTGTTTCTTTTTTTTTTAATTATTTGAGTGCAGTGACCTCTGCCAGAGCTAGCCGTGGTGGTCTGCCTTTCACTTCCTAACTGAACCACTGTATTGGTGTAGGTGGAACATCACTTGTGTTAGAGATTAAAGAAAATAACTATATAAATGTTTTAGAGACATAACTTAATAAATGAAATTGTTTTATTGTGAGTAATAAAGCTTGTTAAATTATTTTACATCGTGTCTGTATTCATCTGTGTACGAACCTGTGTATGGGTGGTTTTGGGAAACCCTCAGAGAAATTAAAGTTAAAGGAGTATACTCTTTAGGTGCAAGTGCTAAGGTGGCGTTGTTGGTGTTATATCGATTCTCTAGATCTGCCACTCGCAGTTCAACTGGTATCGCCACACTTGCACTAGCCCCATTCACACTGAGTTTTGAGTGCGGGGATCCTACGCCAATTCTCCAAATCCGCCTCTGTGTTAAAGTTTCAGCTGTGGCGAGGGGTTAAATTTCACTGGGGCTCTGATGCACCTCTGGAGGTTGTTGAGGTTGAGGCACATCAGAGGCGAACCATACATGTGTGGATGGATACGGATGGAGCAGGGGCAGGTCGATCAGATGGCCAAAACAACAAACAAAATCATCCATCTCCCTACCTTCCCTATACAAAACAAAAGTATTAATCAAAAGACAATCTCTTACCTAACTCCTAAATTAGGGAAAACAGGAGAAAAAAGGGTTAAAGAAAAGGCTTCTCCCTCCTACTGGCTACCACACACAATTCTCAATACAGTGGTTCACAGTTTACCAAAATACTCAGATCTAAAATTACACTAGGTTTCACAAGATGCAAACACAGAATCCTAATGAAACTAAACACTGGTCCCAGTTGGATGTGGGAGAATGGTTGGAGAGGGAGACTGCAGTCAGCCGGTGGTTCAAAAAGGGCTCCTCTCCCGTCTCTGGCCAATCCTGGAGCAGCAATCAAGCGTCTCCAGCCAATCAGCAGGTCCAACCTGCTATCAATCATTCACACACACACTCAGAGCAGACTGCTCACACACTTGGAGGAGGAGGGAAAGAGCAGCATCATATATATACACACAATAATGACCCAGGGTCATAACACCTACCCACCTGAAAATCAAACATTTATCCCCTAATAAATGAACTCGTTCATATTTTGGGCGAACGTGAACTGAACGCACGTATTTCTGCCTGATGAACGTTATTGTGAACACGTTCATTCTGGCGTTTGTGAACGGCGCGCTCTTCTTGTGGCAGATTTCCATCGAGCCTTCCGGGCGAAAACTGGCTAAAACACACCGTGAACAGGCTGTTGTGTATAAAAAGGATGCTGGACGAGAGGTTTCTACACGCAGCTCGCTTTACTTTCGATCAAAACAAAACTGAACTATTTCAGACAGAAACAGCTGCATACCAAACATGCAGTGAGGCATTACCAAACGCACACAGATTAATTCGTCCTGAACGGACACAACACTGGCAAAACCAGCCACCACAGAGTCGCACCGCGCATGCGTCGTCAACATGTGAAGCATGGAGGCAAAAACAAATAAAGGCAGCAGCACTACCTCAGACTCTGCTGCCACCATTAATATGGCATCTTTGTATGATTACTTAAAACCATTTTATGAAAAGGTCAGTGATGATCCAGGTGGGAAAAATCTGAGCTTTTTGTGAAAACTTTGCCCGCCGGGTTTTAAGAAGCAACTCCGTACATCAACAATGTCAACAGCAAGCCTGAAACGGCACATTGAACTAAAGATCCTGGCTAGCCTTTCAAGGTATGTGCGAGTGAATGAAAAATCAAAAGACACGGCAGCCCAAACAGATCCTCTACCACCCACACGCATTAACAGCGTACAGTAGCGGCTCCGCTGTCTTCATCTCCCAGCGGCAGCTGGACAACCCAAGAGTACCCATCTGCAGTCAAGATGGCCGACAAGGGCGCCGCCATATATCCAATCCATACCGGAAGTCCCAACCGGAAGTTGGTTGATCACCAAAATAAAACCAAAATAAAAGCCACCATTTATCCAATCCATACCGGAAGTCTCAAGCGGAAGATAGTTAATCACCAAAATAAAATCTTAAAAAAACACGTAAGGTTAACCATAGACTGTATGGTTAACACATAACATAATTCTATGCATTTTGTGCATTTACATGTTTATCGCAACAGTGTAATTGATTAGATAATTGTCTCGCCACGACTTTACTCAGAAGTGAGTTAGAAGCCTATAATAATCACTAACATAAATGTTAACATTTCATAGATTTAGCTTCAATAACGTTATGAATAAAAATGTAAATATTATGTTTGTGTGGTGGTGGTAGGGGGCACACACACACACACACACAAACAATAGGACTGAAGAATAACTAAGAATAAATAAACTGAATTCTCAAATTAAATAGAGAATTGATAAACGGTCACAACAAATGTCATACTTACTATCAAATTAGTGCATGGTAAATGTTAATTTATGTTACTGTTTCATTGATTTACAATTATTATTGATTGTAAATATTAATATTACAGTTATTAAACACAAATACAATGTTTGTGTGTGTGTGAGTATATATATGTGTATGTGAGGGGCTGCTCACACATACACACACACAAATAAGGCCAACACTGTAATTCAATATTGCACATAAAAATGAACACATCTCCAGACCCAGGAACTCCTCCGTTCTGTTGCATCACAGTGTCTGTGGCCACTGTGTTGCTCATGATGCCCCCCCTGATCCCTGAAGATCCCTGGTAGGTGAGGAAACGACAAGCTGGACTGATGTCTTTTAGCTTAGTTTCTTTATTATGCCTTTGAGCAAACAATGTGTGGGTAGTATGTACTGTGCCTAATGAAAGCGTCCTCTGGTAAACAGGCTCGGCCATATACAAGAAAGACGGAGAGAGCATGCCAGCTTCCTGCAAACAAGATCCTGTATAAAATCTGGGCAATACAGTCCTTGCACTGTATCATCACCAATGATTTACAGCAGGGGTCCCCAAACTTTTTTCGGTGGGGGCCACATCAACTTTCCTTTCTGTGGTGGGGGGCCGGTGTCAGTCTATAACAGGAAATGATATGGGCCAACTACCACTGTTCAGCTATTAAACACCAAGTCCTTACCACCACTACCCATTAATCTCAATGGCCCAATACAAAGGGATCTACCATGTTAAATAAAGTTTATTTAACATTTAATTTATTTTCATTAATTGTATATATTAGGAATTGAGGAAAACATCGACACTTATAGAGAAAATACAACTTATAACATTGAATGAAAAAATGCAATACTGCTGTTACATGACTTTTCCTAAAAGTGTCTGTATTTTAACTTGGAATAGTTTTTATATAAATTACACAAAATATGATTAACCTGTTTCGGCCATAAGCGGTCAAACTGACCGCACAACACTTCGCGGGGTTTCATTATTCCATTTTTCGCGTGGTTTGCTTTCATTGTCTCTCTTGTCTCTAACTGTGTTAGCGGTCTCCAGCTGTGCGTCTTTGTGAATTTACTTGTGAGTTAATAATTATATAGTTGTATTAAATAGCTTGTTTGGTACCATGGGCAAACAACAACGGGAGTTCCTCCCTCCATGAAACAGCGAGCGGAACTGTTCACAACACGAAGTGCTGAAATGATGCGACTCTGACTGTGTACCAGCCGAGGAAGACTGTCTGCATCCTGAGCACCTGCACAGGTGTGGGCACCTTTAGTGGGGCGAAGGCAACACCAGAGTCTGATATACTACAACACCAATACGGCGAGGACGTCCCGGACCAGATGCGAGGGAGTACTCCGTCAAAGGCGGAAAGATAGCCAGTGTCGGTCTTCTATAACATCCTCCACCTGGCTTGGATCAACGCCCGCATCTTATTCAAGGAGCACCAGCAGCAGGAGAGCCCGGAGGAAAGTCCTGCAGCAGCTGGCAGAGGAGCTGAGGGCAGAATACATGGAGGGGAAAGCGGCCGCGGCAGTCGGCACAAGGTGGGCAGCAGCGGAAGCAACCACCGCAGCAGCAGCAGACACGGAGGCAGTGCCGGTCCAAAAGAGCTGCAAACAGAACCAAACGTCGGACACTTGAAATGCCACAAGCCCGTGTGTGGTAACTGTGAGGAGAGCGGAGGTGGTCTGTGGAAACTGGACCAGTGATCACAACGGCTCTTTTTTTGTTTGAGATCAGCTCGTTTCCAGCTTTTTCGATTATTATATTTTTTTTAACTTATATATTATTATAAAATCATTTTATAATCAAATAACTTACTTTTAATTGTTCTAAATTCTCTCTATTAAATTATTGTGTAAATATGCAAAAATAATGGTTTACTATGTTATTAATAAATGTATAATTAAACTTGTTAAAATGTACATTCTGGTGTAATTTCGTTAAAGAAAAATATATCATGACATAATAAATGCATTCATCACTCAATCGGGTATTTACATGAGAGATTATAGAGTTTAAAATCTAGCGTCCAAATGATCGCTTATGGCTGTTCAAGTAGTTGTGGATTTCCAGCCACCTAAAGTCCAGCTGACACTTTGGTCGAATCAGAAACATAATTTGACCGGATCTAACTCTTGGGTCGTATAAAGCGCGCTGTTATGCCTTAACCAAGATATAGATCATTAAGATTAATTGGATCAGATCTGACTGGAATGAATCCGTCACAGTTGCTGGTAAACTGATTCAATTCACCCACCAGGCGCCAGCACACAAATTCCCCCGCATATGGCGGATGGCGGGTGCTAATTTCGATCCCTGCAGTCAGTAACTGAGACATACATTCATTCTTTCCTCTTTAGTTAGATATGATTATCGAGAGCTCTCTCTCTCTCCCGCTCTGGCGTCTTGCAACGAGGATGGCGCCCGACACTGCGGCACGTTGTTCTATAGGAAATGCAAATTTAAAAAATAGGCACGTTTAGAGAGATTGTTTGGGCTTTTATTTTGGTTTTATTTTGGTGATTAACTAACTTCCGCATGAGACTTCCGGTATGGATTGGATAAATAGAGGCTTTTATTTTGTTTTTATTTTGGTGATCAACTGACTTCCGGTTGGGACTTCCGGTATGGATTGGATATATGGCGGCGCCCTTGTCGGCCATCTTGACTGCAGATGGGTGCCTCTCGAACAACCTGGTTTTGCAGAATATTGTCGAAGAGCTGCAATTTCAGTGTTAAACTGATAGAATAATAGCTGTCTGTGGTTCTATATGGGCTGTGGCAATCATTTAGAAAAATAATAGCTCGCAGCAACATATTGAAAAAAAAAGAACTATGAACTAGTTCATTTTTGGAACTGTGAACTTGGTTCAAAATTTTGAATTATGAACTATGAACTGAACTAGTTCATTTTAAAATGTGTGAACTGAACTTTGAACTAGTTCATGTAGAAAGTGAACTTTCCCAACACTGTACTGCAATGCCTTATTTTCAGGTCTTCCACGTGAGAGCACTAAAAGTCTTCAGCTGGTTCAGAATGCTGAAGCCAGAGTCTTAACACGTACAGGAAAATGTGACCAGCCATGAGAAAACCAGCAACAAGTCTCCCGAGCGGCATTTTGAGTTATTTACAAATTCTGAAAGTGTAGTTTCTAATCTTTCCAATTATGTCTAACACATGGAAATCTGATAATATTTGAAGAAGTTGTGGCCATTTGAATGTATGCACATCTGAAAAGCCTTTAGGGAGAAAACAGCCCTCGAACATTTGCAATTCTCACAGCAGGAAATTCTCAGACCTGGCTAGTCAACACAATGGTGCTCATTTGCATCTAATTTAGATAAGCCCTACCCCCTACATTGATTCAGTGACATCTGGTATCTGTTAGCCTGCAGGGCAGAAAGTATTGTAGTGGTTTGAACAATGGTTATCAAAAGCAGTTGTCATGTAGTTAATGTTGATGTAGTGTTATTTTCCTTAAGCACTTTAGTGGACTGATCAGAATTAGAAGGTACTTTATTGAAATGGAAATGCTACTATTACAAAAAGCCCCTGAATATCATTAATTCATACACAGGATAAGATGTTACAATCCCTTGTGCCATAATCCAAGGTATAAACCACATCGACACATCTACAGCCACATCTGTTTAACACTCTGTAAAGCGCCATCAGACATGTGTATTGTTTTGGTGCTCTATAAGTGAAATTACATTGCAATTGAAATTTGGAAGTGCAGTGTAGATGGATCAGTCTGTTGCTGAATGAGCTCCTGTGGCTGATCAGCACATTTTGGAGAAGTTGTGAAGGAGAGTCCAATTATTTGGTGATATCACATCTGCACCCTCTTCTGCATACTCTTCTGTGGACTCTTCTGTGCTATGACCCTTGGCGCTGGGCATGTGATGTCTCTTGCCTCGTCAGCACAGAAAGGCCTGATTTTTTCATAAAGATAGGTCTGCCTGTCAATGTTCAGTCCAGGTGGGGCAAGGACAGGAAGACTGTCAACAGGGGGCAGAACCGCTGAATCGCACAGTAGCTGGAATGCGACAGGTTCTGCATCGCAGTGAGTTCTTACAAGCACCACACCTGGTCTCTTGGCATCAAAGCTGTGACAGAATAAGCACATAACAGGGCACTTTAAACATGGCTAGCTATTTTCTCATAAAACACTATCATGTCCATGAAATTATTTCTTATATGAACACAATGTGAAAGTTTCAATATAAATACCTGAAGTGCTGATAACTCTTGATCTCTGGGAGCTTTCGGAACTTGGGACTCAGATGCTGCTGCCAGTCAAAGGTCTCGACTAACACTCTGCCATCTGCATTTCCAACAAGCTGTGGGATATTGAGGTGACTCTCAGGAGAGCTGTTTTCCACTACCTGGTGACAAAAAAAGAACAGAAGAAGAAAAAAAGATCTTAAGTTAAACCTTTCATTGAAGCAGAACAGAGAACAGCACTGAAGTCATTAATGTTAAAAGCTCTATGTTGACTTTTTTTACACAAGCCCAAAACTGTTCAGCGAAAAATGAAAACTAACCTCAGCGATGTCTGCCAAAGTGTTGAGTCTTGTCTTCATGCATGCTTGCTTGATTAGTCCAAAGCCACAGTCAGGGGAAAATTTGGTGTGGCCAGCAATAAGAAAGTGGATGTCAATTGTCTCATGAAGCTTGTGTCCAACCCGCCAGGCAGCGTACCAGAGCATGAGGTTGTTTTTGTTTTGCACACTGCCGTTGTCACAATGAAGATCCACGTCTGTTTCTCCAACTCCGAAGTAGCTGAAGAAATGATGCATGTAGCTGATGACTTCATTGCTCCCCTTACCTGACGACATGCCTTCATCAATCAGGAAATTCACCTGTTTTTGCAGCCCTTCACAGGAGACACCAAAAAGGCCACATTTCCGTGGAGTCAGGAAGTACATTGGCCCAGGCTGAAGAGGGTTTGAGGGACAGTGTATCTGAAGGAGACAGAGGGAGAAAGGGAAAGGGGATTAGATTAAATGAAAGACATTTGTGTCTATTCATAACTGTCTAATAAATATAGATATAGATTACTATATTGCTGCTATTCTGCATTTGCACTATTATTAGGCTACTTATTCTCCATGCACTTTATTGTACAGTAACGCTTGCCGTGTGTGTCTGCTGCAAACCAAATCGCCCTTCAAGGGACATTTAATAAAGTGAAGTAAATGATGTGTGATAAATAGTACCTGCTGTGCAAAATCAAAACTGTAATGCATCCTGATCTTCTTGCTTGCTGATGGGGAGGGTCCCAAAGACAACTTAGAGTCAGCACATGTCTTTCTGCAGGCAGCAGTCATCTCGTTGTACACAGCCCTCTCTTTTTGCACAAGGGCAAGATGATCGTGTTGCTTCTTGACCGCTTCAGACTTTCTATCATCTGGGAGGTTTGCACTTCGTACCAGCTGCTCGTTATTGTTTTGGCACTGCCAGCAGAGATCTGTACGTGGCCTGCAACTTCTGATGTGTGGGAGAAGCTGGTTCCACAGTGCTTTGAAGCTTGATTTGCAAACTGCACGCTCATCTGAAAAAACAGATAATACTTACGATTAATTATACTGTAATTGCTAATATTACTTCACATTACTTCACATTACAAGCACTCAATTCGAAATCAATTTTTACACATACCACACTCCTTAGCAGACTTCACGTAGAGACGCCAAACTGAGGCCTTAGACACATGGGTTGGCAGCAACTTCACATGCCAATCCCTATGCCCAGGATGTTGGCCAGGCAGCATGATGGCATTGTTTTCTGCATAGTTTTTTGTAAATTCCACAACTCGGTTGATAATGCTGCGGCTGATTAACCTGGCTGGCCTTGGCTGTGAGTGATTCTTCCTTAACCGTGGTCTTGCCCCATTCTCCTCAAAGTGTTTGATTATATCAGTCAAGGTGTCTTTGCCAATTCTGAAAAAGGAAAACAAAGAAGTTTCGCATCATGGGTCATACTAACAGGCACATTGTCACCTGACTCTGGATGTATTCATCCAAACTGTTCCTCAAGTAGGCTAGTTGCTAAACATTAGCATCACAGTCAATTCAAGCAATGCTAACAGGCACATTGTCACCTGACTCTGGATGTATTCATCCATACTATCCTCCAGTAAACTAGGTGCTAAATCATGAGCATCAGTCAATTCAAGCATTATTCAAATTGATAGCAGATGCTCACATTACAAGACAAAACTTCCCATTACAGCTTAGTTTCGATATGCATATAATTTTAAAACGACAGTACTGAGCTAGCTAATAACAATGTAGGGTAAGGTTTAAACATGAAAACAAAAACATGAGATAACAGTTTGTAATCCCTGTGACATTGACTGCGACTTCGAATGAACACATAACGCAAAGTAGATAACTTGGATGTTGGTGGAAACTCATCCCATAAGAAACTGAAAAGTTTTCCTGCAGACCTCATTGCCTCCAATGGAATAAGTGGTCCGGGGGGCGCTTTCTCTTCGTCTGGGGCTTTTTGGTGGATGTAGTCATGTCCGAAGTAACTACTGTGCGTCTGTTTGCCTCGAGATGTCCAATAATTCGCATGTCCTGCCACTCTCTTTCGGCAGCTAGAGAATCCAACCGTATGCTGTACATAAGCTCTGGAGAAAGCTTGTTGCTACACGAATGTGTCCCAATGAGAGAGTTCTCCTTTCTTCTTACGTAGCATTTGCAGTCAAAGTTACGGATTTTCTCCATTTCGCTGTCTTTATCCCCTTCACATGTTACCGTAGATATAGCGTCTGATATCTCCCGCTCCAGCTCCTCTGCTGCGAGGCCGAGAGATTCTTCCTCGTCTTCATCTTCGGCTAAGGTCAGCTGTAGATTAGGCATGTTCTCCAGTGTAATACAGTTGCTTTCATTGTCAGTGCACTCATCAGAATCAGAAGTGAAATCGGCGTCGGAATAACCAGAAGTATCTGGCATCTCGCAAAAGTACTGCCATAGATTTGAGCTGTAACAGCCACGATTTAGCTCTTCTGCAATGCATTTTTCCCGGTCCATCTTCATTCAGTGATGAAATGCAGCTTCCAGAAGTGGCAGAACTTATGCTGGGGGCTGCATAAGTAGCCATGCGGTTCGCTACTAACGTGCACCTGATTGGCCGAAAAAAACCAACAAAAGCCTGTGAATGGTCAAAGGTAGCCAGTATGCAAATTAACTGTATCGCCGCACACGCCCAACAATGCGCCAGCATTTCCTGAAACTCTACCCGATTTCAAACACAAAATGTATACTTTTAAGGCAACCAATACTGTTATCTGAAACATGGTGTGGCTTCTTCATGATCTCAACTTGCACATTCTGCAAAAAAACGAAAATCACTAATTTAGAAAAAAAACGATAGTTTCTTTGTTTACATGAATTCCTCCCAGCCGACTTGCTGCTGGTTTTGCCGTGGCGCGTCACAAATGTGATCATATTACACCAATCTTAGCATCTCTGCACTGGCTCCCAGTACATCTAAGATCAGACTTTAAGGTGCTGCTGATGACATACAAAACTGTACACGGCCTTGCCCTGTCATACATGTCAGATCTAATTACACCATATATTTCAACTCGGGCATTACGCTCTCAAAATTCAGGGCTCATGATGGTTCCCAGGATTAAGAAGAAGTCAGCTGGCTGCAGGGTTTTTTCCTATCGTGCTCCTTTTCTCTAGAATAACCTCCCAGCTGACATCAGACAATCTGGCTCTGTTGACGCCTTTAAATCTAAACTCAAAACTCACTTCTTTGATTTAGCCTTTAATTATTATTTATTTTTTTAACCTTTATTTATACAGGTAAAATCTCATTGAGACCCAGGGTCTCATTTACAAGAGAGACCTGTTCCAGGTGGGCAGCAGCATAAGCCCTTGATATCAAATGTAAGCTTCTTCAGTGGACTGGTGTCAGTCTCAGTGAGTTCCTATAGTACTAGATTTACACTGTGCTGCCGACGAGAAACAATCTGTTTATTCTGATCAATATTGCATTTCTCTAACCTTTGTTTTTGTTTTCTGTTCCCACAAGCTGCAAGCTGTGTCACTCTCTACACTCTCTATAGCTTCCTCCTCCCTCTCCTCCTTCTCTTTCTCCTCCTCCCCCCTATCTATATTTCTGTTAATCTTGATGCCTCTCTCTGTCTATTACTAATTATCTATAACTAATAACTAACTAACTAATCTATTAACTATAATCGTGTGGCTCGGGCTCCACTTGGTGATGCCGCGTCCTGCTCAGTCGTCTCCTGGATCCACTCACTTTACATAACTTGTATCAGACTTTCCTTTAATGTAACTTGTAAACTGTGATTTGTTGCTCTTTTCTGTACATGCAACATCTATTGCATGTCTGTCCGTCCTGGAAGAGGGATCCCTCCTATGTGGCTCTTCCTGAGGTTTCTTCGATTGTTTTTTTTTTTACCCTGTTAAAAGGTTTTTTTTTCCATCAACATGTGAAGTTTTTCCTCATTCGAATCGAGGGTCTAAGCACAGAGGATGTTGTTCACTGTACAGATCGTAAAGCCCATTAAGGCAATATGATTGTGATTTTGGGCTATATAAATAAAATTGATTTGATTTGATTTGTATAACAGAGTGGTAAGATATTTAGTAGAGTGTCTGGATTTTTCAAATGTTGCATGGATACCTCTCCTTATACAGTACTGAAATACTGAATTGATTTTGAATGCCCCTATATATCTTGCACTGAGCCCTGTTATATTCATAACATATGTGATATGTCCCTCTTCAACTGGCAAAAGCCTCCTTGCACCTCTTAGGAATGTTTTTCAGTCAGGTTTTCAAGTCAGCAAACCTAAAAAGCAAAAAAGTTCCTGCCTTCTTTTTGTGCACCTTTATGGGTGTCCAGAAAACACAGGCCTGCTGAGAGCTTTCTGATCAAATCACATACTTTATCTAGCAATTTGTAACAAATTCCAGATAACATTAAATAGCATCAAGGGATTGTGGGCATTGCATTAATAACATCCTCTAACACGCTGGACATACCAGTAAGTACTATTTAATCAGTTTGACCAAGATATTTATTTGATTGTATAAGCCTGGATATTCCCTGCCTCTGAAAAGACACCAGTGAACTGTCTGGGTGCCGATGAGGTATTTCCCTTTGTGCCTTTGCCACATTAGTGAACTGCTATCTACACATATCACAGTTTGCAGTGTTCTATTATTGTTACTAAAAAAAAAAAAAAAAACTGGAAAAGAAATTAAACAAACACAAAGCTCATGTTATATTATGCATCTGTGCTTTTTTTTTTTTTTTAATTGATTAAACAGTATAAGTAAACCCAGAACTGCCTTATATTATTTACCTGGCAGACACTATATAAGATAATCCTTTTCATCAGCTAGATAGCTATCTGTCATTTTAAAAACGACAACAAGATTCAGGACAAAGGAGTTGATTATGTTGTCACCTTCCCTCTGAAAATGGATATACTTATCAGCTTATCTGTAAATAACTGACTTGGCCTGACTTTACGGTTCTTCAAATGGTTCACAGAACGTTTTCAAACATAATTCCTATAAAATACAAAAGACTTTCTTTCAGGCATTGTCTCTCTACAGTATATTGATCTTACAGGAGTCAGATTTCAGTATTTGAAGTGTAACAATGAGTCGAACAGATTTCCTAAACCATGGATAGAAAAAGGTGTAGATCAGAGGGTTTAGACAGGAGTTAGAATAGAACAGAAACGTTACAAAGTAAGCAAATGAAGCACTAAGTATGGTGCCCTGGCCTGTAAGAGCAACACAATAATATGGGCAAACACATATGAGAAACACAACTACAACAACACCAAGAGTCGTGGCTGCTTTCAACTCAGATTTGTTAGCAGCTACTTTCCTTGACCTCTGGAGAGTGACGGCTCCAATGTGAGACCGCATGGCACGAGCCTGAGACACAGCCACCACAAATACTCTTATGTACAGAACTACAATGACGGTGACAGGACTGATAAAGGTCACAAAGAGATCAATAAGTCCTGCAACATTATCAATTGAAATCACACACTCTCCAATGCAGGAGTTATAAATGCCTGGTTGTTTCAGGATATCTTTCATCTGCAGACTGTTAAAAAGAGCAGAAAACATCCAACACAGACAAACACAGACTTGAACTCTTTTTTGAGTGACATTGGTGGGAAAATGTAAGGGATGACAAATAGCTATATAGCGGTCAACAGATATGAGCACCATGGTACCTACTGAGGCAGAGGTTATAACATATGCTAGATACAGATACAGAGTGCACATGAGATCACCAAGGAACCAGCAGCCATTTGTGAGGATAATTTGAAAGAACATGAGGAGGCCCACGAAGAAATCTGAGACAGCCAGAGAGAGGAGGAGGAGGTTGGTCGGGGTGCGGAGCTGCCTGGAAAGGAAGACCGGAAATGTTGTATATAATATTATATATATATATATGCATCAGTTATTCAGATAACAGCAGATAGAGCATAAGCTGAAAGTACGCAAAATTTCACAAGTTAATGAGTGACTACTTGAAGTGGGAGATAGAGATGAGGACCAGCAGGTTAAGAGCTGCAGTGAGCAGAGCAATAAAGGACAGCAGAATGTAACTCAGCATGGTCCCAAAGTGAGGACGTATTGGCTTTCTGCAAGAGCTGTTGAAGAGTTCCGGAAAGCAGAGGTCAATTTCTTCCAGGGTCACCATCACCACAGAGAGGAGAATCCGCTGAGCTCTGGCAGTGTTTGACTAAAGTTTAGACACGATATAACTGTATAGGCTCTATTGCCCCTCCTCTAAGATTCTGCCTCACTTGGACTGTCCTTCCCCCTTTACTCTGATTAGTATTTTCATCATTCCCTCCCTTCTAATTTAAGCTTTTCTCAACCATACATTCAAACTGGAGCTCAATAAAGCTTAAACATATCACGGCCACATGTGGACTTGAATGTAAAGCTAGAGCTATCTCAATGTTCATCACAAAATCAGGATACATCTGCGCTCAAGTCAGAGTGACAAATCAAAGGCTATAATTAAAAAAATGGAATTAGTACTAAGATTATGATCGATAGGAAAAAAATAAAAATGTAGAAGATACACTACTATAATAAATGTAATTAATCACTGGCGATTAATAACACACTCGTAAATGAGGCACCACCTCCGTTGTTTTATCTATTTGAATAATCCGGAGGGAACTAATCAAATCTGACTGGACAAGTTTAGCTTTGAACAGCTCTAATCGATTTCAAATCCATATGTTCAGTCTCATATTCTGAAGCAGGTATTTCTTAACACAGTTTTCATCGGGTGTGAATCCAGCTGTATGCATGAGGTTCAGCCTACTTTATTTGGAGATGGCTAAAGTCTGAGGCTTTGGTTTCCTCCGGTGTTCTTGTCTCAAACACTTGTTGGCAGTGCCGGTCCAATAGCCAGAGGGAAGTTGCGTCTCGTCTCTTACTCTGTTGACGAAACTCTTGGCATAAGGCCCAGCGGGAAAGTCCACTTGTGAGCATTGGGGGGCAGAGCCGGTCAATTCACAAATGTCTTTCTTTCATTGGAAACCGCTTGCAAGGCTTCTGAGGCAACAAATTACTGCAACGTCTTTAATGATGATAGTCTTAATAAAGATTTTCTTCTTTGTTGTTTCAAGCAGTGGTTCTTAATCTCTGACTCAAAAACTAATTCAACTTCTTTATTAAAATAACCGGAGGCTGAAACTGTTGTTTCCTAATACAAGATTAATCAATTCACTGCATGAAAAGTGGGATTTTCTTCAGTATGCGGCACTGTAGATTGACGTGGAATTTCAGGTTTGCGACTGCACGCGGCAATTTGCAGGCAACACCGAAAACTGACGTAAATTGTCGGAAATTGTAGTGGGCCTTGCTTGGCAGTTGTCCCCCCATGACCCCCCTCCCCCTGATTCTAGGGGAGGCTTTAACATGTAAATGAAAATGCTGTGAGCTATACAAATGCAAATCAGGGTAGCAGGGGGAGTTTTACCCCAGGTGACCTTTTTCTAAAAGGTGTTAACTTCATTTTAAGAAAATCTCTGGTATAAATAGATGAGGCTCAGTATAGCCTAATTATAGACCCTTATATTTAGCTTGAATTGATTTATTTAATGAAAGTATGCTAGATTAATTACTGTGTATGTCATACACAGTAAAAAAGATTATTTATTCCTTTGTTTCTCTCTCTCTCTCTCCTGGGAAAAAGTTAAAGATAAAACGCCAGTTGTTAAGAAGTTAAAATTTGCATGAAATATTTTGAGATAACCAAGATATATAAAAAAAAAAGAAGAAAGTATTTCTATAATTTCATGGGTTTTAAAAGCAGTTGAAAAGTAATTCTTATTGCGTGTGAGAGCAGAGACGTTCTACTATGGTGAGAGTTCATGACCTGTAAGAGTTTTTACACTACTGGGTAGACCGGAGCATGAGTCACGAGGCAGAAGGAGCGGAGAGTTAATGGCGTCGAGCAGCTGACAGTGGACTGTGTGTGTCGTCAGTGTCGTGTTTTATCACTAACGGACTGTGAGCTGTTGTCGGACGACGTGCTGTGAGTGTGTGAGTTGGACTCTCCATCGCAGTCGAACTGTTTGTGTTTTAATGGACACGAAGCAAGTTCGGCTAAGCTAGCTAGCAGGAGCTAAGCTGGCTAACAGGAGCTAAGCTAGCTATCAGGAGCTAGGCTAGCGAGGCCGGGTCGCCACGAAGAATGTCGCCGACGGACGGAGCTTCGCTGCCGCAGAGGAACGCGGAAGTTTATCGCTGCAAGCATTTTGTTTTCACAAACTAACCTCGCCTCATAACAAGGCCATGAACTCCTATTAGCTCGGAGCCACGTTTGCAAGTCCAGATTTACACGATGCCGATAATGACGCCATTGTGTGTAAGTAACTGTTACTGTTTTCTCCCTCGTTTAATTTTACTGTGACTTATGTTTCTTTATTCATACCACTCTCTTTAATTGTTTCTGTTTCCTGTAAGACATTACGAGACAGTACGCAGGACAAAAAACAAGCAGATCTTGCATCGCAGGTGGACGCTGTGAGGAGTTAAGCTTGGAGTCAAGCTCGGAGTCGATCAAGGACAAAGAGGCTAAGATTAGATTAGATCCGTTTTTGGTCAATGTGACTATTATTCTATTAAATAATAGATGTGTTGTAACCACACGCAGTGCATCGTGCAGTACTGATCGTCTTTATTTTTTGTTTTTACAGCTGCTGGAAGCGAGATCTGTGCTAGCTGAGGATGAGGTGGACCTTTGGAAGTGCGCCGCCATGGACCTGATGTCTGAGGAGGAAGACGGCACAAGATGGCGGGGTGTCTGGATGAACTGTGCGACTCCCGTCCTTTCGCAGCCGCATATATATATATATATATATATATATATATATATATATATATATATATATATGTGTGTCTCTCTCTCTCTCTCTCTTTACATTATTATGACCCAGGGTGACCAATCACGAGTGATTTTGCTTGTTTATGAGTAGTGGTTTCATCCAATACTGAGTGAGGATATTCAGGCCAGCCCACACATTCTCTGGCCAGGCGTGGTTTCGCTGCTATTCATATGCAAATTGGAGCCGTTCGCACCTCTGGGAGCTCCACTGATGTCATGGTTCGTTTCCGACAGTTTTCGGCACAGAGGAACGCCACATTCACAGCATGTAAATTGTCGTTAACTGCCGAAAATTAGGGAGATTTCTGGGCGTTTACGGGGCGAAAATCCCACTTTTCATGCAGTGATTTGAATTCACTTCCTCTGAATCAGGCTGTGATACTTAACGCTATATTAAAACAAAATGAAAAAACAGAACTTTGTTCTGTTAGAGTTTTAACAAAAGTGAAGCCTTAAAAGAAGGGATTCAATACTGCAAATTATAAAATTGAGAAAAGTCAACACACAATTGATTTCTGTTGAGATCACTGTGTCGCAAACATAAAAGTATAGTAAAAGATGAAAATGTTTTAAAAAAGAACATGAAAAATAAAATGGAGAGTGTGATTTAAAAAGGGGGGGGAGATAAGAGAGGAGAGCTAAAGGAAGATAAAAGAGCGAGAGAAAGCATGTCTGTTTGTTTTATTATTCAAGCTGACCCAGAGGGATGGCCTGGGATTGTGATTTGAGATCGTGTTTCACCTTTCCCAGATTTCACCATGGCTTAATACTTGTTAACAAAACATGTCAGAAAGCTTCAAATATAAGATTTCTATAAAGTCTGTCCCAATCGTACCAGGACTCATGATGGCATCATGGCAGCCCTCCTCTTCCCTCTTGTGTCATTGGCTGTTTCCCCCTGTGAGTGATCCTGCATGTCGGCCTGTCTGTGAGTTGGTGGGCATGGCCAGGTGGAAATCATCAGCACTAATCATTCCCCCCAGTATAAGAAGACCGACCTGAGATTCACTCGTAGCAAGATCGTTCAGTCAGCAAGAGCGGTACTATTGTCGAGATCCTGGCTTCCGTTAGGTCTATTGTTTTTCCCGTGCCCTTAGCTGGTGTAGCTAACCCTCCTTGTGTTCTTTTGTCGCAGTTTGCCTCGTTTGCTTGCTTCAGCCAATTCACCTGCCTGCCTGCATGCTTGTTGCCTGCCTGCCCTTTTCAGGGTTACTGAATTGTTTGGATGGTGGAACCTGTCATAAATTAGAAAAGGTGAAGTTCTCCTGTGGAGCGTCCATGTTAAAGTTTTATTGCAAGGCAAACATCGTCCTCCTTGTCAGGTAAAGAGGTGATGAGACTGCAAGGCACCTTCAGAGTAAAACAGTCAGCTTGGGAATGGAAAGAAGTAATTAACTTTAGAAACAGGGCCTCTTTGAGTTTCAGAGACGAGGACATGTGTTCCTACCAAAATAAAAAGGTTTCTGGTTCATCACTGGGTTAGGATGGTGGATGGTGTGGTCTTTCCCTCTCCTCCAATAACAGGTATATTGTATTAATTCTCCAGCCATTAACCAAGGCAATGCCTCTGTACAGTTGCTATACACTGCTCTTCAGGAATTAGTTAAATGAAGGGAACTAATTTCACTGTGATGTATAGAGTCTGAATGTTTGTGACAATAAAGAGTCCTCCTCCAGTATTTAAGTTACTAGACCAACGGCCAATGACTCTGGAACATGAATCCAGAGTAGCACTGGACTTGGCACAGGACTCGACCGGGCCTCCGATCGAGGAGCAGGCACAGGACTCGGCCGGGCCACCGACCGAGGAGCAGGGACTGGACTCGGCCGGGCCTCTGACCGGGCTGTCGACTGGGGACTACTGGCAGGTGTCGTTGTGGGTGTCAGCCAAGCCATCATCGGAGCAAACCCAGAAAGCGTCGGCTGGGTAGCTGACAATGGAGCGGGGGCTCCAGAGCCAGACTTCAGGGAGCCAGGACGCGACCGAGAATGTTGCTTTCTTGGTGGGGGCAGGCGGGTACCAGGAAAAGGGGAAACTGAGGGAGAGCATGGGCTGAGGCCGGAGCTGAGGCATGGGCCCAGGCTGGTAGCTTGGCTGTGGCTGAGGCATGGGCTGAGGTCAAGCTATGGCCTGGGGCTGGAGCTGAGGCATAGGCTAGAGCTGAGGGAGAACACTGGGAGCTAGCTGGGAGGTGCTGCTGTTTAGTTTGACCAGCAAGGTTCTCCTGAGGTCAGCAACTTCAGTCATTAGCTCCACAGTGCATAGAACTGCCCACAACCAAGGCTTATCAAACATGGTTTTGTTAAACTCTGCTATTATCTGTAGCATCTCCCTTATGTCCGTCTTAACATCAAGATCCCACCACAATTTTTCCTCATTGTCAAGGAGCTGTTTGGTGTAATCTGCTGGGTCCATTTTACCAGGTCCAGTCATTCTGTCACGTTTAGGTTAAAGGGGGAAAAACTAAAAGGCTTAGGAGAAAGGAGTTGGACCCAAATGCAGTTACACACAGGAGGCAAAGATATGGGGAGCTTTAATTTAAAGCTGAACAAGAACAAATAACAAAATGGAGCTAGACCAAAAACTAGACAAAAGGGACAAAAGCAAAGTAGCAACCAAGATAGCTGAACAAAGTGCAAACCAAAAGTACAAAGTTCAAATCAAGAGCAAAGTTCAAATCAAAAGGCAAAATGCAAAATTCAAGTCCAAAATCACATACCATGGGGAACTGGGAACAGACAAGAGCAGGCGCATGAACAGGAGCATGGACACAGACAGAGGCAATGACCGGGCAAGGAGCGCAGGGAAGACACACACTAAATACACAGACACTAACAACAAGACGAGGAACAGGTGAGGTGGACCAACAGGTGAGATAACAAGAGGAAGGCATGGATGAGAACGCTGACAGACAGAGGGAGACAGCGGGAAGAACATAGGAGACACTTAAAGGACACATGAGGGCATGGAAAATCAAAACATAAGACACGATACAAAGACATGGAAATCAAATACAAGGAACCACAAGACAAAACCAGACACAAGAACACGACACTAAGAACATGAATCCATCATCTGTGCACAACTTTGTTGTAGTACACAGGTAGGATCGGTCCGTTTATTAGCAATTAATAATTGCTAACAGTAGTTTTCAGAATTAATAACAAAAAGTAATCAATAAAGTCAATAAAACAGAGCACTAGCCCAGAGTCAGGGACCAATAACCTGACCACAACTCTCTCAAAAGAAGGGTTTACTTTGAATGTAAATATTTGTAAAAATATTTATGAAAAAGTACTGGCCTTCACATGATGGACGGTTGGATCAACAACTTACAAGTGGCCCTAACGACTCTGAAACTCAGAGCTCACATGTGTCCTTAACAATTATGTGAGGACACTCCCACACAGAGCTTATAAACCTGCAAATCCCCTCTAGTAACTTAGAACTCTTAAAAGAGTTGTGAAACGTTTTCAAGGAACTAAAACAAGTCCAATTGCCTATGATACAGCTCTTAGAGTACTGAGGCAGGAATTAGGACTGCCGCTGGAGAACATCATCCAGGAGGCTCTCAATGGAATGGAGTTCTGATCTTAGACTGGAAGTTCGGGTTCCACTTGGGTAGGTCAATCAAATCAATCGACCCAATATCCTTACGCCAAAACCACAGGGTAATAACTGCGTTGTCAGTTTTACAGTGTTGACATATCTTGGGGAAACACTGTGCAGCAAGCAATGATGAAATAGCTCACTGTTTACTTTTTGGTTCACTCTGGATGCTGGTACACTTATCCCAGAATGTCCTGAGGGATGGTGTGCATTCTCGTGAAAAGGGACATTTTTGGCCGCCACAGAAATGGCCGGAAATAGTGTTGCACGGTAAACCGATACTAGAAAGGAACCACGGTACCCAGCTGTTGAGAACAATACTTTTTCACGTTGTATTAGTACCGCTTCCTCCATTAGTATCTGCTTCCTCACTGCCTGCAGCCAGAGTGGGCATGGTTTCACAGTGACAGACAGTCACAGAGCAGAGCACGACAGACAGACGTGATGGCTCTCTTGGTCATTACGGATTTAAAGCATCGTTTACAGATGGGCTTTGTGGTGTCCGTGGGCTTGCCCTTACTCTCAGCAACGTTAGCGAGATATTTCCATATTTCGCTCCGTGCGTCTGCTTTTTCAACAAGCCTAGGACGGTCAGCAGGAGCACTCACGCCACTTTCAGCTGACAGACATGCAGACTTGTTCAAAGAGTTCATAGAGCTGCAGGTTAGCGATAAATAACGTTAAATATCCCCACGGATCAAAGTCAAGCAAACTTTTTTCACCATCAGAGTTGCAGCAGGGGTAAAGCTAACTGTTTAACAATCCAATGTGGTTCCACACATGGTAACATGAACTTTACATGAACATGCGCTGGTGTTCACAAGTATGCTGAACAACAACACCACTTATGAATGATCTCTTTTAAGTCAGTCAGTACTGGTAATATAATCATAGCATGTACATTTTTGTCAGTAATTTATAATATATATATATTATTCAAAAATGGTCTGATTAAAGCACAGACCTCCACCAGGTCTGGGTCATTTGTGCTGAACTTTAGTGCACTAATGTAGTTTGCAGGCTAATAATCCAGGGTTTGAACTTTATCAAAATGAAATGCAAATTGCAAATTTCCCCTTTGTGGGACGAATAAAGCATTGTCTTATTATATGAATTGCCAGACTCACAGTTAATTTAATTAAAGTTCATTATTTTTATGCTGAATAACCTGAATCACCATTTGCTACATGTATTTACTATTTTGAACTAAATCATTTGGTTTGGCAGATTGCTGTGCATCCCAAACATTTTAAAAATTAAATAAAGGGCAGCACTCCCATGAAACTGTTTATTCTTATCACACTGACGCCCTGGCAAAATCATGTGGCACAAAATACAGACTTGAAACTTACTTTGCGCAAATCTTTGCTGTTCCTTCCACCTGGGCATCATGAAGGTTTGGTGATATGTTAGTTGTGATAACAGTGAAATCATTATCATAATCAAGCAGAAATAACTGTAAGGATGCAGCAGGAACATTTTTTAGAATACTTGTCCAGAATATTTTTTTAGTTAATTGTCAAAACATGCATAAACTGTTTGCACAACATTGTTAGCCTCTCTAGACTTAGTCAGAAGAGTACTTGCAAAAGACAGAAAAGCCCAGAAAAAGCCATCCTTTTCAACAAAACTAGGAGCATATTGGGACCAGGGCATGTGAGCGGAGCGCGGAGCGAGCGGGAAGTGGAGCATGCGAAATATAGTCGGAGCGCAGAGCGGGTTTTAATCCAAAGGCCAGAGCGATGGTTCCGTTTCGTTCCAGTTCCGCTCCAATACCGCTCTCCACGAGTCTAGGGCATGCACAAGTCCACACAGACTCACGTGTGCCTTCAAGGAGGTCATTCGTTGAGAGATGGAGTTTGTAAAAATATTTCGAAAAGCAAGCAGGCAGGCGCACCATCAGCCGGGGGGGAGCGTCCGTCCGTCCCCCGGCTCCTCATCGTCAGCCAGGGGACGGACGGACGGACGGACGAATGGACGCTCGTCACCGTCAGCCGGGGGGGGGGCGCTTTTTTTACGAGAAGACCGCGGCAGCCCACTAACACCCGCTATAAAGCAGCTAACATTGAAAATGAGTATAGCGGCGCAGCGCCGCTGTTCCACCGTCTGGGGAGAACCCTGCAGGTCACATAGTTGCAACGTCAGGAATTGCTCCCTCTTTTAAATTTGGCATGGAGCGAATGAAATTTTAGGTGAGCGGAGAGTGGTCTTTGAGCGGAGCTGTCTGGTATGACTTTGAGCGATGGAGCGAAGGAGCGAACACCCACGTAAGCGGGGAGCAGAAATTCTCGCTGCTCAGCTCCGCTCACATGCTCTGATTGTGACTGTCACTCTTCCTCTTATTGATAAGCATCATTACATACCCTTATTTAATCACCTTTGCATGTATGTTTTGTATATAATCTTTAAATCACAAAGAAATCCCCACATTCCACTGAAGCATACAGTACAACAGGTATTTTACAGTATTAATGTTTATGTGTTCACCTATCAGGTTTGGGCTCTTCCTCTCTGTCGGGCTCTCTGACAGTTAATGAACTTGCCTGTGTGAGACACTTAATCAAATCGGTACCTTTTCAATACTGCAGAAATCATGTTCACCATCCCAGGAAAAAAAAAACACAGATAACCATAACAAGACAAAACAAATTTAAGAAAAGAGAAAGATCTGTGTTTGTGCCATTGTTACAATTATGTTAGCAGAGATTCAGAACAATGATAACCGATGACAGATCTTCATCAGGATTTGCTGGTAGTCCACATCTCCATAGAAACCTAAGATAAACAAATCCAAGTAATGGTTAGTTGTTAATCCATATATAAAACAGATGTGTCTTCTCTAAAACGGCAGTGAAACACATATCTTGATTTCAATCATTTTTGGTGATCAGGAATTTGGCTGATATTTTATTGAGAACTCAGCGGATATTTGGTCAGTTTGTGTCTTTGTTTTGTATTGATTGTAATTTGTAATGACCCAAGAGCCTTTATAGGCATCTGAATCTGGATCTGGATGATGTAGCAATGTCACAGGTGAATGCAGTCAAGTAACCATTGGCTACCAATGCTGCATGTGGGCAGTAAGGGATGTGAGGCACATAGTTTAAAGTCCATTTGTGAGGTCAACGACATATACATCTTTGCTGGTATGGAGTACTCAAAAATCTATTAGCATATCTGAAAAATGCTTGTCACAAAGCTGAAAACAGGCCTTTTCTTTAGTTTGTGGGTTTTTGGCACTGATGCCATTAATAAGCGGGGGTGTTGCACTTACCTAATAAGTCCAGGCCATGCTGATGAAGGCAGGCTCTTCGTCCTCATATTTTGACATGACAGATCTGCTCCTTCTCACAGCCTGGCTGCACCTCTAGGATGCCAGTAGAAAATGGAGATTCAGTTTTAGATTTTGGTCAGCACAGATTTTTGAGGCCAAACAATGACCGGTGCACAATAAAAAATGTCTTGCCTATGTTATCAAATTTGATCATTTACCCTTTTATTTTTTATTTATGTGAGTATATTTAGGAAGTGGGCATACCGGTACACAGGTGTCCCCCTGCCTGACACACAGCACTAATCTGCAGTGCAAGTACACATCACCAGTGGTGCCGGAAAACTGGAACATGTTGAAAGAAAAGTAGTTGGACGTTCCCAACCCATTTCCCTCCACCTTCACCGTTTCGTCAGCAGGGTTAGGGCAGCTGCTCAAAAACAGCAAAGCAGACATGACTGGGACTGGCCAGCAACATAAAAGAATGCTTTAATCACCATGAACATCAACGTGTAACTCACCCCTTGATGATGAGGTCATATCTCAGGCTTCCACTTGGCGAAGGCTGATTGGTTGCCCAGCAAGAGTCAGTCACCACACGGACTATTGAGTCATCCAATCCACCTGTCTTCAGTTCCACCCAGACTTTCTGGTCTAGATCAATTTCAGTGCTTGACTGGATGGCTACCTTACGGTCAAAGTCGGTGTAAAGCTTCATGGTCAAATTGTAATTCCATTCTCCAGAAGTAATTTGCCGGTTCACAGAGCTGGAGAGCAAAGACATTTATCACTTGGTTTCCACTCACCCACGCCCTAAATATACAAGGATTCAGTCTACACTCAAATAAACAAGTCTCTTGCTTACAAAAAGGTGACTACACAGGAACTACATACAGTACTGTGTACCAGCAACACACCTGTCTTTAAGTTTGATGGCCAAGCTCTTGATATCAGGCTGACTGTAATAACAGGAGAAGTCAATGTGCACTGGGTCATGACGGTTGATTAGGCCAAAGAGGGAGCTGTTCCGTGTCATGATGGTGTTCTTGTAGATGATTTGGCTTTTGTTTGCCTAAATGGACACAGTCATTGTTACTGAACATTCAGGTGCACATACCAGTTTATTAATTCAGCTCAACAAAAGAGGGCACCCACCGTGAGCACTGCACCGCAATTGTGGCTATTGGAATCAAATGTCACCATGTGGGTTAGGTTGTCCATTTCTCCTTTACAGGCCGGGTCATTTAGGTGTAAGACAGAGTAGTCAATGCCTTTGTCCTCTAAGAGACAATTAGCCAGATTTATTGAAGCAGACTTCTGACTGCAGACCGTTGGTTCCCCTGAACACCCATAATAAGACATTGTATTAATTAAGCTATACATTACAGATAAGGAATACACACATAAATTCAAAAGTGAAAGTATCTTTAAAGGTTGTATTTTTATATCCTTTTTATCTTCATGCCAGACCCCTACATTTTGAATCAATTAAGTTAACATGCAAGTTCAATAAATATGTGTATGACAAATAGTCTGTAAAATCAAAAAAATAAAAGCTAGATTATATACAGACAAAGCTTAAAAATGGCTATTTAAAAAAATAAGTAATAAAAAATAAAATTAGGGGTAATTAATAAAAACAAAATTGGCCAAATGCTACTTTTAATAATGAATGAAAGTATGGGCCCAGTATCATCGTCTAATCTTCTGTATAATATATCTTTTATGGATAGTCCACTGTTATACCATATATCTGAAACAGCTTCTTTCAGCCTCTAATGAAATAGCAGTAATGACTTCTTTCATTGCTGACTCACCAAAAGTGCTTGTTGATCTGTACTTTGAGGCAAAAATGGCCCGACAGTGGCAGCGGGGTTTCCCACCCTTGCTCCGCTCTCCACAGAACTCATGGGCACTGCAGAACCTGTCCTGGCAGTAAGCCTTAAGGATCCTGGCTGCAAAAACACAAACACACACAGATAAAGAAACAGAGACCATTTTCATATGCATAAATACAAGTGGCTGATCAGAAGCCAAAATGCTCTAGTTCAATTATGATAAACTGGACAGTCTGTGAATGAATGCATTTACAATAAGTGCCAATCAAATACTTAACAATCATTTGATCGTACTGATACCTCTAAACTGCCTAAAATCAATACATGACTCAATTAATAAATATGTATCTAAATGGATCATACGTTTTTTTTAACTTTTACAGTTATATTGATCTACTTATTAGGTTATTTGTTTGTTTGTTTCATAAGTTTTTTTGCCCACCAGGACAATAGCATGCTTAGGTATTTACTAATGAAGCCGTCCTAACAGAACCTTTCATTTTGAGTCTAAAATTGTTTTCCAGTTCTATTTATTCAAAACAATACTGAACTGTATAATTTTAACATCTGTAAATACTTCAACTTGTCTGTGTTGGTCTAATGGCATGTTTGGAGGATGTTTTGTCGAGATGATCACTTTAAAGAAATATTTTATTTAGACTGTAGAGATTACACATCAAGATATATTGTTTTAGCCATATTACACAAGATCAGTTCACACTGCAAAGAAACCCTTTTTTACCAACATGTAAATAAAGCTGGCATTCGAGAAAAACTGGCTGTTATCATAAAGGACAGATTTCTCTTGTCCTTTTTAAAGGAAAAAAATGACTTGAATTTAGGATATAAAGTCACTGTTAAACATCTACAGGTTGCTCAAAAACAGTTGTCTTAAAACAAAGCTGTGTTATTATTAAACAAAATTCAGGAGTTCATTTCCTATCAGGTAATATCAAAACATAACCAAGGATGCTGAAAAACAGCCTTACAGCAACCGATCTTTGACCTCCAGCTCTCCACTGTGACATTGCCGAGGTAGCTACAGACCCTAGCATAGGCCTCCAGGAACTGGCACTTCAGACCATCCACTGCAGGGTATTTGCACAAAGTGCGTGTGCAGGCAGTAACAAAAGGCTCTGGGTTGATGTGCTTGTTGCAAGCAGTGAAGGGAGTCTGCTTCAGGATATTACACCTGTTCAAGTCAAAATGTGACAAGAGGGTTCAAGCATTAAGGTCAGTAAGACACAAGTTTACTAGAATAAACAGGATTATGAGGGTTTTAGATGTCCACAATGGGTGTAAGTGACTGCCGCATGATAAATGTGGTGAAGCATGCCATAGAGGTTTATTGATTTAAAGAGAGTTTACCATTCAGTTGTGGCATTGCAGTTGATTGTACTGTCATCAGCATCACTGTACTGTATCCCACAGCTGTGGGGAAACAAACAGCAAAAGATCAAAGACTGGCCAACAACATCATGCTAACACTACAGGATAGAGACTGTCGCACGCATGTTCCAAAACCATTTAATCAAAAAAGAAAGGTGGTTGCTAGTAAGTGTTGGTGAGGTCTTACCCAGCGGCAGAGTGTTTAGAGATCTTCTCCTCACTAAGGGACCTGCTGGAATCGCCACATAAACCATGTATCAGTGCTCCTCCTGGTCCTGGTCAGTTTTAGGAAATAACGCTTGACAGATTAATTAACTTTTAAAGTGGACATGCACAAGAGCACAGTGAAGGACAGTTGGTATTCACACATTATAAGCAACAGAAGATAGTAAAAATAAACGTTTAACTTTAATGATTAGGGTTAGGGTGACCAGGACTATGAGTCAAGGGATGAGAAGACATGGCAGCTGGGGACATAAAAGGCACAAAGCAGCAGAGAAGTTAGAGACTTGGGCATCAGCAGAGTGAAAACGGTACGTAGAACAGAAAGATTTTAACATATCTGTGAATTAAGTATATACTTGGCCCAAACCAGAGGTGGTTGTGAGAAGACAACCAAGACTGTTCTGTAAGTTTGATTAAATCTATGTTGAGATTCAATGAAATCTGTTTAAGGTTTGTTATTGAGGCAATTATGCTGATCTTAGTTCTGTAAAAGAGGTGTATGGTTGTATTTTTCTGTTTTTTTAATGAAAATAGGTATAAAAATATTTTTTGTGAGTTTATGTCATTAACTTGCTAGACCAAGTAGCAAATGATGTGAATTTACATCTCCATTCTGAAACTATGGGGGTCTATACTAATAAAATATCGCCTCTTGAGGTACAAAGTGGAAATATGAGACATGGTGGACTTCAGTTGACATCTCTGCAACATAGTACATATAAATCGTTGACATGACGTCGACACTGTTGTTTCATCACAACCATTTTTAAATGTTTTAAACTAAAATTCAGGCCATATCTTACAAATGCCCTTTTAAATGGAACACACTGGGAATTGCACTTCAGCAATATTTTTTTTATTCCCCCATTTTATTATTATACAAAGTTACAAGATAAATTTAATGTCAATGTTTTTAAAACACAAAGATTTAAAATCTATTTTAGATAAAGGATTAAGAGTCCTTTGTGCCATATCTATTTTGGATAAAGGAGTGTTGATGATGAATTGAGGACTCTCACTGCCTGGAGAATGAAGCTGCTCTGTAGTCTGGTGGTACAGCAGCAGATACTTCTGTATCTGTTGTCAGATGGCAGCAGGGTGAATTTAGACTGTGTCTGGGTGGGTGTTGTCTTTTAGTATCTTTCGGCTCTGTGCAAGCATTTCATTTCACTGATGTCACTGATGCTTGGTAGATGGTACCAGTGATGTTCTGGGTGGTTTCAATCAGCCGCTGTAGAGCCTTCCTGTCCTGGGCCATGATAAACCATGTCAGTTTGTGATGCTTTCTAGTGCTCCTCTGTAAAAGTTTATCCGGATCTTGCTCCAGAATTTAGGCTTCCCTTCACTTAAGAAATTGAGCCTTTTCTGATCTTTTTCAACCAGGGTTGCGATGTGTTATGACGAATAAAGGTTCTGAGTGATGATGTAGACAGAGCTGTGCTTTTATATTTTTAAATTATCTGATGACTCTGGTCAGTGTTATGTTGATTGTTAATTGTATCAGATCAATGCCAGATTTGGTGGTTTTGCCAAATAATACCCTATAATTGAGTTAAATTTACAGGTGATATTTTTTTTATTAGATGAAACATGAACATCCATGATTGGGAGTTGCTGTGTGGAAATGTGTGTTTTGACTGTGCGTGCAAGTAAAGAATGTGCTTGACAGACAGCTCTCTAATCCTCTTGTAAAGGTTGTTTAAGCCATTAAGACTGGAGTAATCGGACACCACACCAGTCCCCAGCATATCTCTGCTCACTTTGAACATGAGCTGAGGCCTAATCAGCCAGAATGACTGAAAACACCTGTGTGGGTGTTCAGGCCCTTTGATGTCTTCTCTGCCTTATCTGCAACAGAGAAAGCTGCCCCTCTAACTGGCATTACTCTATAAAACATGTTGAGTAATATATGAAAGGGGGATCAACAATTTCATACCAGCTCATTGATCACATTTAGGCTTTAATTTGTGTGTACCTCTCATGTGGATTTGTGCAGTGTTGCCATCAAAGTAGACAGACAGTGTGTGGTTGGAGGCTGATATCTTAGCAGTAAATCCCATCTCGTCCCTTGAGAGCTCCACATCGTGGAATACTTGATCTGTGTTGTTGAGTGTCAGCTCTTTGTCGTTGAGCTTAATCACAGCAGAGGAGCAAAGTGACAAAGGACACAATTTCTCAAACATTACAAATACACAAAGACACCGTTCTCAGTTGAGGTAAATATCGTATGGTTACACTGTAACCTTGGTTCTCTGAGTGAAGAGACTATCTCTCCACTCCGTTACATATTCCATATGTATGGGGCATGACCCCCGCTGCTTGTCAGGGCACTTGGATATTTCTTTAAGACACACCGGCTTGCCCGGCCACGCCCCATTGCGTAGCTATAAAGCACCTGCGCCGGCGTGTAATCACTGATAGTTTGAGCGAAACGTGTCTCCGAGTGGCCTAGGGGCTGGAGAGATAGTCTCTTCACTCAAAGAACCACGGTTACAATGTAACCATACGTTCTCTATCGTCTTGAGACTATCTCTCCACTCCGTTACATATTCCATATGTATGGGGTAGATCTTTAAGACACCCCGTGAGGAGACGGTGCAACCCACAATCCCATGTGCAACAAACGAACTATTTACAAATGTACACTATATACAACTCCCCGGGGTGGGCCCTGCAAGGCGCTAGTGCCGGCCATGGGAGGGAAAGGGCTGCCAGGGAAGCTCGCAAGACGCAAGACTGACCCAAGGGGGACAGGCAAGGGCCCCGCAAGACGCAAAGGCCAGCCTGTTCACGGAGCAGCCGCACGATCAGCCCGCAAGATGCAAGGCTGAGGGGGAGACAAAATGCCTACCGTCCGGCCACGCCCAGCACACACTCCCCAAAGGAGGGGCTGGCGGCCACATTCAACTGGTAGAACCTAGTGAAGGTTGACTGAGACGACCATGTGGCGGCGGAGCATATGGAAGCAAGGGAAGCCCCCCGCCACAAGGCCCATGAGGCAGCCACACCCCGAGTGGAGTGTGCCCGGACCCCTGGTGGAACAGGCGCACCCACCAGCACATAAGCCTGTCGGATCGTGTCCACAACCCAGTGCGACAGCCTGGATTTTGACAGAGGCCTGCCCAAACGCCCATGGTCATAACATACAAAAAGCTGGTCGGACTTCCGGACCGCCTGAGTACGCCGAATGTACGCCGTCAAGGCCCTGACCGGGCATAGTGCGGACTGGCTCTGCTCAACCTCCTCGCCAGCGCTAGGCGAGGAGAGAGACCGGAGCTCGATCGACTGAGCCAGGTGGAACTCCGTCAGGACCTTAGGCAGGAAGGCAGGGTTGGGGCGGAGAACCACACTCGAGCCATCAGTTGACCAGAGCCTGCAGCTGGAAGAGGGTGAGGCAAGTCCTGAAAGCCTGCTGCCTCTCCAGGGTCAGGGCAACAGTCGCACTCCTCGAGTCCAGGACCATGCCCAGGAAGGTGGTCACCTGGGAAGGCTCGAGCCTGCTCTTCTTGTAGTTCAGGCGCAGACCTAGGCCCTGAACGTGGTTCAACAGCCGGGCTACGTGGTGGCGGCACTGCTCCTCCGAGACTGCACAGACCAGCCAGTCGTCGAGGTAGTTCAGGATCCTGATCCCTCCCTGCCTCAGGGGGGAGAGGGCCGCATCCAAATCCGAACCGCAGGAACCGCCAGTGACCCCTCCAGATGGGTATCTGGAAATACGCATCTTTGAGGTCTATGGTGGCAAACCAGTCTCCTGCAGTGACTGCCTGTCTCACCCTGGGGACTGTCAGGAACCGGCATCGCAGGGGCCGGAGATACCTGTTGAGCCCCCTGAGGTCTAGAATTGGGCGGAGCCCCCCGTCTCTCATCGGGGCCAAAAAATAGCGGGAGAAGAACCCGGCCTGGTGATCTCCGGAGGGCACCTCCCTTATAGCTTCCTTCTCCAGGAGGGTGGACAGCTCCGCCTGCAAGACTGCTCTCTGTTGAGGATCGCCCACTGTTGTAAAGGTGGGTGTCCTTGTTACTGGTGGCCGGCGTAGAAACTGGATACGGTATCCGCGGGTCATGGTTGAGACCACCCACGGGTCTGCCCCCAGGGCCGACCAGGCCGTCCTCCCGACAGCCACCGGGCCCCCAGCTGGGGCCCGTTGGCTGTCAGGAGGGCGGGGGGCGCCTGGAGGAACTCTGAGCCTTAGCACGTGGTCCTCTCCCTCTGCCCTGTCTGCGGTACCTGCGCTGCCGGGAAGCCTCCAACTGGAGTCCAAGGTCCCCTTGACCCCATGTCGAGGCTTCTGGTGCCGGCTGAGGCCGAGGCGGTCTTGGCCTCCCAGGGCCCGTGGCGCACCTGGCCAGACCACCTGAGACCTCCTTCGCAAAGCGACGGCTCTCCTGAGCCTGCTGTATCAAGGCCGTAGCGTGGGGCCCAAACATTGCGGTGGGTTCCACCGGCACCTTAAGCAGGCAGTCTCTATCCCCCTGCTGAAGCTGGGACTGCGACAGCCACAAGTGGCGCCTGGCCACCCAGAAGGAAGCTAAGGCACAGCCTGCTGCCTCAGCCTGCTCCTTCATCACTGAGGAGAGGCATGAGGAGGCCAGCCGCAGCTCCTCGCCTACACTGGTGTCCGCCTGACTGCACCGCCATAGCCTTATGTAGCTTAGCGAGCAGACTATCCATAACCCTGCAGTTCTTGCTAGAGCAGGTGGCATTACCGAGGATGGAGCTGGAGGGAGAAACTAGTGGAGTGAGGGTTCGGTCCACTGCGGGAAGTAGCCCACAAGCAATCTGGTCCCTGTCATGCACGTTGGAGAAACGGCGACATGCCGCAGACCACTTGTGGGTAGCAGCTGGAGACTGGAAACTGCTGACACAGCAGCTTTTTGAAGTCAGGTAGGAGGGGCACCTGGGTTGATGCAGGGCGCACCTCCGTACCCTCCTCGAACCTAGAAGATGTGGCCCCAGGGTTCTCAGGGAGGGCAACGCCCAAAACCCTGGAAGCCCTGTTAATCACCTCCTCAAACCGGTGGGCCAACTCCCCTCTTGTCACCTCGCCCACTGTGTGCTGTGCACAAGAGAGGTCATTGTCATCGGAGGAAAAGACGGTTTCCACATCCACGTCCTCCTCCTCGGCTTCTTCTTCCTCCCTGCCTGACCCCGAAGCCGGGGGCGGGAAAGAGCTAAGCGGAGGCCGGACCACCATAGGCTGAAGAGGCGGCAACGGAGCCTGCCAGGCTCCTAGATACTCCCTCCTCCCCTCCGAGGCTGTCGCCATTCTCCCAATTTTCTGTCTCGGCCCCTCAGAAACATGGGAGCCTGTACGCTTTGCAGCAAAAAAGCGACAGCGAGCCTCCCTAGTACGTGCAGGCAGAATAAAACAATCCATGCACGACTGAGGATTTTCCTTAGAGACCAGAGCATGCTCATGTCCCAAACACAGCACGCAGTTATCATGCCCATCCTCTAGGGGCATGGCCACCCCGCAGCCCACACAGCAATGTCCCTCCTGGTCTGCCATACTGCCAGGGGCCGGAAACCGGAAGTGCTTCGCCACTTCCTGTTTACCTGCTAGCCGGTAGCACCGCAGCTCTCTTGCTTGTTATTTGCTTTTTGAGTGTACTCTGCGTGCCGGCCGCTGTGAGGGCCGTACTCGTTCACGAGGGGATGTGGGGAGAGTGCTTGAACTGGGAGAGACGTTCGCCGCCGAGCGCATCAGCCCGCGAGCCGCGGGCAATGCGCCGGGGAGAGGACGCCGCCGAGGCCGGGAGCCAGAGACCCCCGGCTCCCTGACCAGGTGCGCGATGTGTACCCCACTAGCGCAACAGCTCACAAGCCGCGAGCAATACGCCGGAGAGGGGACACTAACAGTACTCAGCGCGTATCCCCCGAGTGCGTTAGCTCACGAGCCGCGAGCAATGCGCCGGGGAGCGGGAGAGTGCTTGAACTGAGAGAGACGTTCGCCGCCGAGCGCATCAGCCCGCGTGCCGCAGGCAATACGCCAGGGAGAGGACGCCGCCAAGGCCGGGGGCCGGAGACCTCCGGTTGGCCCAGACCAGATGCACGATGTGTAATAACCCCACCGAGCGCGTCAGCTCACGAGCCGCGAGCAATACGCCGGGAAGCCCACAGCCACCACTGCCGGGAGCCAGAGGGCCTCCGGCTCGACCAGGCAGGATGATGGCTCCGCTGAGAGAGGACAGAAAGAGTTCTGCACAGCAATCCAGGGAGGCTGCCAGAGACAGACGCCCCGACTTACTCTGGTAAGCGGATACACAGCTGTACAGTCTCCTCTCTTTCCCTACTTTTCTTTCTCTTTTTTGTTTTTTGTTTTCTGTAGATTGTGTGACACTGCACCCTGACGCACAAGTGGAGATCAAACAATCAGTGATTACACGCCGGCGCAGGTGCTTTATAGCTACGCAATGGGGCGTGGCCGGGCAAGCCGGTGTGTCTTAAAGAAATATCCAAGTGCCCTGACAAGCAGCGGGGGTCATGCCCCATACATATGGAATATGTAACGGAGTGGAGAGATAATCTCAAGACGATAGAGAACAACAAATGCCTTTCAGAGCTGTCCCTATATTTTTGACATAACTGAAGTTTCATATCAAAGAGTACTGTGGTCTGCATTCTAGTAGTTGAACATAAGAAACACACTACTTTACTTTTTATGTTTATAATTATTATGTGGTACTACAAATATTATATAACTACTAGATGATGTAATAGGGTGTGGGGAACATTTGGAAATTAATTGTTGGAAATAAATTTGCACAGTTAATGTGCATTTCCAATAATGTCTTATGTCCTTTGTTTCCTGCCATAGCATGAACTCAGTCTGATTTGTCTTTTCTCTCTAATAAAGTATTCATATATAAGACAATATCGGTTTTCCTTGCAACAGTTCTAGGTTTTGTTCTTATGGTTTGGAACAGTTACCTCACTGCACTGCACTGACTTAATTCTTAAACTCTAACTTACAGGCTGGACATACTGGATCTCTGTGTCCCACATAGCAGCTGTGTTGCTGTGCTGCACATTTTCAGAAATATGGAAAAAAATTAGCAAATGTTTTTGTCTTTGATATGTGTTGCATAATGGTAGGCAGGACCACAACAAGTGTAGCCTAGAGGCCAGCCCAGTCGGCATAATAAAATGTTGGCGGTTAATGTTTTGCAAACCATGGATATGCATTTGTAGATGTCTTATGTCTCATATTTACATTTTTACTGAGAAACTTACCAAGCCAGTGACAACATGATATTTTTCCTAACCCTAACTGAGGCATTTGTGCCTAAACTTTACCAGACCATAAGCGCTGCATTCACAACATGAAATTAAAATTTGAACCTAATAAAATGAGAAGTTGCAACATAAAGAAATGTAATGTTTGAAAATATTGGTTTGCAGAAAAGTATCAAGATTTACAGTGGCAATGCAACCATGATGAGATAGAAAACGTGGACATTTTCTGAATGTAACTACACACTACATGACACACAAACACATTACAAGAGCAACTGTGGCAGTAGGGAATGTACCTGAACTCTGCCGCCTTGTTCTAGCGAAATCTGAACACCCGCACTGTCCAGCTGCAGTATCACACGGTCCAAAAAACTCACATCTTTACGGCGTCTTTCCTGGAAAACCCCCAGCACTTGGAGGCCTGGAATTGACAAGGGCCTCATAAGAGTGTAACCGCACCTGTCCGGGACAGAGTGGACTCTGCCTATGAAGTCAATTACAGTGGAGCCTGTCACAGTGCACATGGTGTTTAATATGCAACTGAAGGAGGTAGGGAGAGATAGACAGAAAACAGGAAATAACACCATTAGTGGATATTAAAGACTGAACAGGACACAATTTAAAAGATACATATTTAGGAATTAGTGAGGTTGTAAACTTACTGGGTTTCACTTTAAAACAAAAAATAACTGTGCCACCCAACATCATAGTTGAAAATTGTGTTTATTCTGTCATGTTTCCTTTAAATTATTATTTCAAATTTATACCTGCCATTCCCTTGGCAATGCTCCATGGGACCACAATCGCTGACAGCAGTAGCAACTCCGCTCACATCGCAGGTAACAGTAGAGCAGATGTTTGGGTCTCTTACTGTTGTATTTGTCTTATAAACAACACCTAAGAGGTTGGACAATTGTATGTAGGTAGTTCATATTGTAACCCAATTAAATATCAGTTACCTTCTAGAAAACACTAGATTTACTCACCTGAGAGTCTGCATCCACTCATGTCTGTGATGACACCCTTATTGGTTTGAGCTGTTTGGAATTTCTGTTTAGACACTGTAAGGCCATTTACTTGTGAATCTGCCTCCTAGAAAGTGCCAAAAATAGTCACTGTCTAACTAATTATTTAATAGGACAATATTAAGACAAATAAAATAGGACTCTGGAAAACACAAAACTGAGCTAAAGCTAAATATTTTGTTTTAAAAACTATATGTCATTGATAATCTTTATACTATTCATATGTTTTGTTTGTTTTGTTTTGTGTAACTATACTTACAACATCAACATTTGTATATGCAGAATATGTCTTGATTGCCAGAATTGCTTGTGTACCAAAATTGCCAAGTTCTACTTGTTCAATCTGGAAACAGAAAAAAGACAAGATGCAGAGACTACCAAGAAACGATGTACTTCTTAGAAAAGGCAATGATTTGAAATATTTAAACAATAATTTAATTATAAAATAAAAACAAAAAACTGATGCTAAAAAACAGACAGTCATTGAAAAACACGCACTTCAGACTGTTGACTGTCTTTTAAAGGTATTATGTTGACACATTTCCCAGCATTCTTGAGGTTTGGCAGAAGTTTATGAACTCCAGATCCAGTAGGTATTTCTTTTGTCAGTACTGCCAGGTCGCCTCTGTCAGCTGTTCCTCCAGACATCACAATACAGTCATTTTTGATTCCAGGTTTATATAAGCCATTGAAGCAAACTGCAAATCTGTCAGCGCTGAAGGCCACCTGTTTAAATATCACAAAGGAGACAAAACCAACTAATCGATAAATGTAACCAGAAAAGTTTTGATTTAAAAAGGTTTATTATTTTAAATGATTCATTTATTACAGTTTAAGCTCATGTTGTTTGTATGTATGTATACAAATATTATATGATATTTCAAATTGTGTAACATGACTGAAGATGTTTTTGTCCTTTTTTGAAAGCTTTATTCTGGCATGAGAACATGGATGTTTTTAGGCAGTATAGTAAGTACTCAAAAGTCATACTTGAGAAAAAGTGAAGTTATCATGTTAAAATATGAATAGTACTGGAGTCAAAGTCTTCAGATATCTGATATTGAATGTACCTAAGTACGAGTAAAAGTACATTTTACATACATGTATATACTGTATACGACCGGTTAACCAGATATTTGACATGTATCTGTTCTTTTTTGTCTGAATATCTGAATATTAAATCAAATGTTATGACTGTTGTCACCTGCTCTGACTTGATTTTACCCCATGGATATGCAAATCACTGCGGACTAAAAGAGACACATCTTGGTCACATTTTGGGACTCCTGACTCAGGGAAACAAGAATAGGTCGACGGATCAAATGCACTTACATATCTGAGATTTTTTCCACTTAAGTTTTTTAACTCTTACTTGAGAACATGTTAGTAAATGTGTTACTTAATTTTTGTTGCAATACATTTTGGTAATCATATGAACTCATAATTAGATATTTATCATTTCTCTACCACACAAGTTCATTCTTTGCATGATACAGTTGAAATGTGTCTATGGTATTTATTATGCAAGTCATTTTTACTGAAATGTTGTCAATCATATTTTAATATCATTCAGTCCTCTTATTCTGGTCCTGATGTTTATTATCCTGCAGACATGGTCTACGCTGAAGGTGGAAGCAAAGGACAATGACATGACAGCAGGTTGAAAGACATGCATGTATCATGAGAGCTTATACAACTCACATAAATTTTGTCATACTTCTGTCCGTAATAGGTGATGGGGCACGAGGTGATGTTCATCTCCCCAGAACTGGTAAACGTCTGGTTTGTTGCAGCAGTACCTGAAGTTATGAAGACACATGCTCTGTGCAACATATTTGGTCCAACATCAATAAATCAAGACCACAGAATCCAAAGGGAGGAGGCTGACATGTTAATATTTCAGATAGTAGATGAAATTCTGTCTTATACAGTTCTTAGTGAGATTGCCAGCTACTCACATAATGTAACACTATTCTGTGTCAAGTTAACATTGTATCTAGGTTTATTTTTTGCTATATGCATTAAAGACGCTATAATCTGAAAACAGGAAAGGTACTTAGTCCAAACACATTATCTATTTGAAAACTACAAGGATCCAATAAAGGACCAATCAAGTTCTGCCTATTTACCATGTAGCTTCACTACATTGTGATTAAGTCTAATGGAAGTGTTTCACATTTAGGCAATTGCACTTTATTGTGAGAGTTAGATGAGGAAAATATACCAGGCTGACTCTAGCCATAATATATTGCTAGAGTCAGCAGTTGAAACAAGGTGAAACAGTTGTCCAGGCGCCCTCCAAAGACAAAAAAAACAGCAAGTTGAATTTTCTGAAAGTTGAATCTGCCAGACAATTTATTTACAGGGGACAGTGGCTTCCTGGAGCCCATACTGGTGACCTGATGTAGTGTCATCTCCCCATCTCTGTGTTTGAGTTGTGAGGCCATCTTACCTGACACCAAGATAAGTGCAGCCAGGTAAAGTACACAGTAGAACATGTTGGCAGTCCGGCGACAGGGACCTGAAACACAGTCACAGTAGTCACAAACTACCAACCTGAAAATTAACTTTGTAAAAACAATGAATTGTTTAAATATTCTCTATTAAAATGTAATGGTAATATTTGAATTTGAAAGTTTCTTCCTTTTAATGACCCTTCCTCTCCAAAAAATATAAATACATGCATTTTGAAAGGGAAAGAATGGATGAATATGTCAAGGTTACACAGTCAATTTACTGTCATTTTTTAAAACAAGGGTTCAAAACGTATATATTTTTACCTGAAGATTAAAATATATAGATTTCCATTATGAATAAATAAATGCAGTCACACAGATACTTGGTCGTTATTGATGACCCATGTACCCCCTTCAACTCTGTTGCAACTTTAATGCTTAACAGAGATAAAATATTTCACTGTAGATGAAAGCTCGACTGTCACAATGTCCACATCTGTCCTGTTTTGGATTATTGTTCCTGCCTGTCTCTCCCTTTACGTCTCTTACCTCCACCCATTTGATCATCACACATCACCACACTGGTTAAAAAAGCAGTAAAAAGGCTCTGCTTCCTACAGAAATTAAGAAAAGCTAAATTCTGGTCAACTTTTACAGACAAGAAACATGGCACAGGACAAGAAGGCTCTATAGTAGCTTATTAAAACCACCCAGAACATCCCTGGTACCATCCACAGAGCATCAATAATATCACTCACCCCAGCCACTGTCTGTTCACCCTGCTGCCATCTGGAAAAACATGGAGGTCTCTGCTGCCATACCACCAGACTACAGAGCAGCTACTTTCCCCAGGCTGTGAGACTCTCCAGTTTATCACCAACACTCCTTTACTACCTCCTTTAATCCCTACTCAATAAATATATGTGGTAACCTTCTAAAAGTTAGTCAAAACATCATACTGACACTGTATGTTTTTGAAGAAATATATAGCTTGTTGTCTGTAATTTTCCAAACCAACACTGTGCATATGTTGACATTTAATGAGCCTTCATCATTCATTATTAAAGTAATGTGAAAGCAGTTCAAAGGGGCCAATGTTTCCATCAGATGCCTAAACGTTCATTTCAGAATACAGTTTATGTCACAAAATGAGAAATCAGCTCCTTTACACTGTAGACTCTTCTGGAATTAATTCAAAAGTCATGTTTCGATGAAGCTCACTCAATTAAAATTGGTTTTACGTTTTAATTATAACAAAGAATTTCTCTCTCTCCTGTATACAAATGTAAAATTGACTTTTTCTGAGGGAATTGCATGTCAGAAAATTTTACCTGCAGTGTGGCAAAAAATCTAAACAAACATGCAGTTGTATTTTCTGGTCTCTGTAACTGCTTTTGTTTTTGTTTTTTTGTTTATTTATTCATATCATTCAATTTTTTTTTTGAATTTACCACAAGACTTTTGTCTTTTTTATATCCAGCTGTACAAAAAGTTGTCTGAATAATTTTTAAAATGTACAGACAAAAGATTAGCAAACATTTCCAGGTTTTCTTACCCTCTAGAAGAATTATTGGAGACCAGGGATGCCAAGCAGCTTTGTGTTTGAGGAGAATATAACTGGATGCGTCAGCACTCTGACTTATTTGTCCACCTTCTCTCTCTGTGTCCTTGTCCCCTGACTCTGTCTTTATACGTGTCCTTAAACTTGTTTACTCCCCAGCAGAATGAAGAAATTCTCACAGATTCTTTCGTTGTTGCAAAGTAGCTTCTGTCAGGGGACATTCCAGTCAACAAATACTCTGCAATTAAGTGACAGCTGCTGATGCAGGATGTGAGTACAACTTGACAATGTCAGGTGCCTAATTACTGCCATTATGAGATACAATACACTTTGAAAAAGCAAAATGCAATTAGCTTAGTTATTTAGCATGTGTGAGAATCTAAACTAAACTCTTTTATGTCACTCATCATAAAGAAAAAGAGCTTGAAGTGGCCAATATTTAATGTAAGTCTTAAAACATGTAATGTATAATACAGCATATATTATATAGTACTGTATGAAAACAGTACTGGCATGGCCTTCATGTAAAGATCTACCAACATTTTAATTAGTATGTATAGATACTGTTTGGGTTTAAGGTCAAATGAGTCATCATTTGTTTGGCTCTGAATAGAGAGTCTCTGTTGCGTCTATATTTACTTTTTAAAAACACATTTCGTGTGAGTGTTCAATAACTGGTTGGACATGGTATGTCAATCAAACTGCCCAACACAAAAGAGAAAATCTTTAACCTCAAATGTTCATTTCAAATCAAGAGACATGTAGTCTGGTATGTAGGAGGGCTGGAAAGAGTTTGACAGTTCTATTTGAAGTGTCACTGATGACTTTTACCTCCAGGGAAGATCTCTGACACATGAAAAGCCCAGGTGTGGCAAACCAGTCACAAACCAAGCACAAGAAAGAGCTTTAGAGAGTTGCCTTACATCATGTCACGCACAAGCTCCCTTGCAGGCAGCAGCACATGCAAATACACATAAAGTCCAAATTCCCGTCAGATTCAGTGACAGCATACTATTTTCATGGGTGCTTTAAGCTGATTTTAGGATAAACATTCCTCGTTTTCCACATTTCTTTGTAATCGAGCGTCGCATGTGAGGACTGATCAATGCCTGGATTTCATGTTTCAGAGTGCAGGAAGAAAAACATTTGACCCAAACTTTGACAGTACATTTAGTTAAGATTTGGGTACTATTTGGGTGTTGAGTGCATCATGGTGAAAGGGGACTCTGTGCTCGAAATGAGTTTGGGCTATTATCAGAGTTATCTCTATAATGGCCTGCAGGTACTGGGAAGGGTTCCTTTCAACATGTACTTAAAATATCAGGACTGTTCAGTTCTCTGGTGTGCTTTTTGAATACAAGACAATGTGACTTACGGGATTGGTGGCAATTACGTATTTTCACATTCTTATATTTGATTAGTTTTATGACTTTTTGATAGATTTTCTCAAGTTGAAAAAATATCTTTTAAGTTGACAAACCTCATATGTGTATTTAATGGCACAATTTAGGCAGGATTATACAATTATTTGTCTGACTCCATTCACTTCTGTAAAAATTGTTTCTAAAATATGGTCCGATGAGGGAAACCAGAAAGATTTAGCTCTCTATTGCACCATGACAGAGCCAATCAAAAAGCTTCAAATTCCATTTGCTCCTTTAGCCAGACTATCTTTGGTTGAACTAAATAGTTAGAATCAGCTTTATATAGACATTTTTGACTATATCAGCAAATATGATTTGAAAATTCAACACTGGAGAAAGTATTTCGGAACCTGCAGCTCCTCCCACCTAAAGTACATAGAAGTTGATTATTACTTGTTGCTTGGTTGCACCGAAGAAGAATGGCTAGGCCGTTGAAAATGATGTGCTTTGAACAAATGCTGATCAACTCACAACTATATATATTCACAAACTCATTTTTTAAAAATGTTCTTCAGCCACTGCACATGGAGCTGAATGCATGTCTGATACTCTCTGAGTAGGGTATTCAAATCAGGAAAAACATCAGCAAAGTATTAATCAAGAGCTATGAAGTCTGGAATGTAAGAGCACAGGAACGAGTCCAAAGTATACTGGAGCACATAGATTAAGTCGATATACATTTATTCAGTATTAATGTTTTAATTTGATGTGTGTCTTCATCAGAGTCAAACAATACAAAAACTCCAGCTGCTCCCCCTCTGAGTGTCCTGATGAACAGGTGTCTGTACTTGTTGCTAAAGTAAATCTGACATCTGATTTGAGCACAATAATTGTTGCAGTTATCCTTTCTTCAGTGTAAATGTGAGGGCTATTTCTTCAGTTGACACTGAACACTGAACGCTGACTCACCATTAACACTAGGACCAGTCAAAGGTAGCACATAATATTGAGGTTACAGTATATAAAAACAAATTGAGATCATAAAGATTACATATAATCAGACTTTCAAGAGATTTCTGTGACGTGCTCTTCAATAAATACATATACGTACAAGAGAAGTGGTAGAAATGTATACATGTCAGTGCCTACACAGTCTCTACAGTATGTTGACTTCACAGGAGTCAGGCTGAAGTATTTTTAATGTTACAATAAACTTTATGGATTTTCGAAACCAAGGATAGCAAAAAGCATAGATCACCGGGTTTAGGCAAGAGTTGAAATAGAAGAGCCATGTCTCTAAGGGCACAGATGTCACACTAAACAAGGTGTTCTGACCTACGAGAGAGGAACAGTAATATGGACAATGGCATGACAGAAACACAACTACAACAACACCAAGAGTCCTGGCTGCTTTCAACTCCGATTTCTTGACAGAAACAGTCTCTGAGCTCTGAAGTGTCACAGCTGTAATGTAGGACCGCATGGCACGAGCCTGAGACACAGCCACCACAAATACTCTCATGTACAGAACTATAATGACAGTGACAGGACCAATAAATGTCAAAATAAGGTCAATAACTCCTGCAATGTAGTGAATGACAATCACACACTCTCCAGCACAGGAATTTGAAATGCCTTGCTGTTTTAAGTTAAATCCATCATTATTAGACTGTTGTATAGAGCAGAGCAGACCCAACAAAGGCATGTACAGAACACAACTACTCTAACAGTGATTTTAGTGGAGTAATGCAGAGGGTCACAAATAGCCACATAGCGGTCACCAGATATGAGCACCATTGTTCCTACTGAAGCAGAAGTAATAATGAAGTCTAAAACACCAAACAAAGCACACATGAGGTCACCAAGGAACCAGCAGCCATCTGTGAGAAGGATCTGAAAAGACATGAGGAGGCCCATTGAGCAATCTGCAACAGCCAGAGAGAGGAGGAGGAGGTTGGTTGGCGTCTGGAGCTGCCTGTATTGAAAGAGGGGCATCATATGTGTTATTGTTTGTAGTGCCAATTTCTATTCCATTATTATATTTAGCAGACATGAGCTATGAGTAAAATGTAAAAGCAGAGTTTATAATCATGAGTCAACACATAGCAAGATCTGACACTTTCTATTCTCTTTCTGTGAACAATTAATTTATATGTCTGTCACTTTCATGAATTGATTCAATCATTTGCTACTTGAAGTGGGAGATAGAGATGATGACCAGCAGGTTGAGAGTTGCAGTAAGCAGAGAGATGAAGGACAGCAGAATGTAAATCAGCACAGCCTCAGTGTGTGGGCGCTTTGCCCTCCTACAGGATGTATTGAGGAGTTTTGGAAAGCAGAGTTCAGTTTCTTCTAGTGTCTCCATCATTGAAGAAAAATGATGAAACGAGAGGCTGCTGACCTCTGGCTGTTTGTTCTGTCAAACATCTGATTTATCTCATCCCCTTTTTTCCCCAACTACATCTATCTTTTCATTTTCAGATTTAGGTCCATCCTCCTCCACAGTATCACCCACACACAAAGGCTGTTGAAAGGTGTGGCCTCTGCATTTCTTCAGGAAAATGATAGATGAAGAATTTTCTGCTCTTGTAAATGTGTTTGAGTAAAAATATAAATGTAGAAATAAAAACATATAAAAAATATAGAACGTATATTGACAAATTATACATTAAAGTTGTCCACCGCCAACTGAAAAGCACACCGACGAGGAGGTAATCATAACTGTATCCTATGCTTCAAATCACAGCAGTTCAGTAGTAGTAGTACTAGTGGGAACACTGTTGTTTTAAAAGTTTGCTGAAGTAAAAGTAGTAGTAGAAGTAGATAAATACATTATAGGTTGGGCATTAGAAGGACCTTGCAGAGCTACTGGACATTCTCAATCAGGAATGGAAACACAGACTGAGCCACAATTTAAACCCTGGTGTTTCTGTGATGGCTAGCAAGTGGGGCATCATACAGGGTGGTCTCCAAAGTGTTTTTGAATGCCTTGTTCCACTGTCCAACACATTGCCCACAAAGTATCAGAGGATATGGTGCCCATTCACCACAAGGTCATTCACATCCCAAAGATACCGTAAAAACTTGAGGCAACATTGAGTGGGTTTGCAGAGCTGGTATGAAACCGAGCATTTATTATTGAAGAAGCTGGTGCAATTGACGGCTGTCAAAGGCTGTCCGTGTAAGGCAGCTGAGCAGCCCTCAGTGCTGCAGGAACAGTACATGTTTTTTGTCCATCAGACAGTTTGTGACCATCAAGGCAACTTCACTTACATGTATATGGGCTGGGCTGGGTCATCCAATGATGTGCCACAGCCCACTTGAGTTTACTCTACCATCCTCCACGGCACTTTATCCTTCCAGAGAGGGGATACCCATGCCTACAACAATCTCCTCATAACTCCCTAAAAAAAGGCAGATACAAGGTGTGTGAGTCCAGCACTGAGGACAGTGTTCGGGGCAAACTTTATGGCAGCCTTTGATTGAGTCAGCCCCTGCAAACTAGGGATGAACAGGTACACCATTAGCCAGATATTTTGTATTCATATTCGTTGTTGATTTAAAGGTCCCATATTATAGTGTTTTTCATCAATTTCACACAGCTGTCAGAGGTCCAACAACTCTGTATTCGATATGCATTGCCCCAAACACATCCATGGTCCTGAACTCCAGCTGTCTAAAAGTCGCTCTGCTGAGCTCTGTTCACAGCACTCTGTTTCTGTGCCTGCACCTTTAAATGCTAATGAGCGCCGTCTGTCAACGCCTACTTGGGGAGCCTTGCCTGCCACGTCACTCTCAGGGAGAGGAAGCCCCTTATGCTAACGGTCGCATACGCTAATGTTTACGGTAGATGTAACACTATGGCTCGCGGAGATTTTTTCGTTCAACCGAACCAGTTTGACCCAGAAGGAGAGGCTCCTGAAGTAGTACAGACTCTGCGGCTGCAGCAGGACGTTTCAGAATGGTTAGTGTGTCTAAATAATGTTAGTTTGTTTGTATGTGTTGTTACAGTTACTAATGTTACCATGTAGCTGATGGCTAACAGCTAGCGAAAGCTGTGTTTTTCTCCAACACAGTCTCCAAACGATTATACACTGTTCGCATCGTCTGTGTCTCCAGTCTGCACGTTTCCAGACTTTCTACTGTGACAACCAAGCTCCATCATAATATTATTAACATCAAACTCGTTTCAAACACCATTGCATAGCGAACCGAAGTGGAGCTAACTAGTTAGCCAATTTCCAGCTGACTTCACCATACTCGTGGGCAACTAACGTTACTATCAAACCACAGGGACAATTATCGATGGCTCGGGTGCAGTTGCTGCGTCCGGTATGGTTGAGACTGATCCTTTTACGAGGATCAGTGTCGAGGCAAAGCCAGCTTTGTACTGAACCTCGTTACTGAAGCAGTCCGATGTAAAGTGGTTAGCACACACATACAAGCTAACACGAACCGCAGCCGGCATGTTGTCGTTAAAAATGAAACACAACCACTGTCTCTTCTGTTGTTCTGTAGCTGGGACAGAATATAGGCACTTATGTTGATTTATACAACAACAGCAGAGCAATTGCGTGTCTAGCTCTGAGCGACAATGTTAAGAAACACTGCTGTCTCTCCGCTGGACACACCGAACTTCACCTCGGGGATGAACGCCCCCGTCTCTGATGTCTCCTATCACCGCGCAGAGGAGGTAGGCCTATGATAATGACTCCTTTCGTTACGTAATGAAAGGAGCAGAATCTGAACAGCCTGTAGGAGCACCGTTTTACCAGTGGGTGGGCTGCAGAGACCATGCAGGACTCGCTTGTTTTCCTCATTCTGGGAGTTGGCAGGCTCAGGGGGGACCAGCTTATATATATAGAGACCAGTGAAAACGTGTTTTTTATGATATGGTACCTTTAAGCCTGAAATTGATATGGCTTGAACATAGGTTGCTATATTTATAACACTATTTACAGAAAGGTCTCAGAATATAGCTTTAGATCAATGTTTTTGACCACAAGACTAAGATAAGTATTTACAAAACCGATGTTCTATAAACTTTGGACACTTTGTTTTGGACACTATGTTTTTAATGAGACTGCTGGTAAATTTCCAACTTTGTTTGTGGCAACAAATACTGCATGTTTTTGAAAGGAAGACAGGTAATGTCCTTTGTTAGTACGATGTTTCTTAAAACTGCAAACAGTGATGACTTGGCCCTTTCACCTCTGTGAACATTTGGGCTACCACACGGACATACCATGTTACATTTTGGTGCCCATGGTAAACTCTGAAAGCTACATGGCTTTATATGGAAAGGCACATCGGCGCTGACACATAGCCATGACGATTGATTTTTTTTCTTTAAAATAATAGCTATATCCTATTCATTTCTACACAGGCTAAACATCTATTTGCAAATTAAACCTTTTTTGAGTGTGCGACAAAGTATGTGGGAGTTATAATCCAAGACGCACTTTCTTTGATAGTGGTGGAAAGTCAGGACGACGATAGATTATAACATTTTACGGCAGGTGTGACTTAATATTCCAAGTTTGGTGAGTTTTGGGGTATGTTCAGGCAGTGAAAAATGCAATCATTTGGGACAAAAAAGTCGTCACTACAAAAACAATAGGGACCTCACAGGTTGAGAGCTGCTCGGGCCCTAATAATGAATAGAAATAGGGTTCTTGTTCCTTATGTGTAAGGATTATGAATTATAAATGGACTCAACATTATTGGGCATAAATCTCACCGGGACATAGACTCTTGGGAAAGGGTTTAAGGAGCCTTTGAAATGGTCCATTCTTGTACTTCTGCTGTGACACATTTGGTATTCAAATGCAGCCTTGAAAGGATGCAGCCCCGGAATTGAGATACAGTTGATGACAGGAGGAAAGACATCAGCCACTGTTTCTTCTTGTTGCTTTCATTACAGCTATGATTACAGCACTGTATTTATTTAGTGCACTTGTATGATGTGCACACACCTGGTTTTTAAATGGGTTTTGAGACTATTTAAACAACATAGCCAGTTTATTGGCATTTCAGTCTTTAGCCTCATTTTCAAAGCAGCCGACAAAATGTCATCATTAAAAACAAACCAAAAATGAAGCATTCAAATACAGACTGACATGATGACTTGGTAGAGGTTTCAAAGCATACACGTCAGCCCTACAACTCCATTGAGTGTGTCTTTTTTATAACACAAAATATGTTTGCATGGTATTGTTTGGACAGCCAGCCTGGATTATAGCCAAACCCTCTGGACTGGACACCTGGAGTAACTTTGAATACTGCTCTAATTTGGGACAGTTTGCCAAAACCAAGAGACCTTAGAGATTACTTTTAAACTTCTGAAATTCAAAACTCTATTAATCTTCACTCCTCCGCATGGCTGCAGCATCAATCTGCAGTGCTAACCTCCATTTTCAGGTGTTTATGTTCTGTAATGTTGACTTTCATCTTCCAATTTTATTAAACCTCACAATCAGCATTACAGAAAGGAGAGAGGATATAAGGGAGAAAAGCAGTCTCTGGTGAGAAGGAAAATACACAAAAGCTGTCCTGAATTAAACACACAGACATGCACCCTTGGTATGTGCTGTTGGTCGCTAAAGTTAGCTTACAGCTAGTGTAAACTAGCTAAGGGCAGATAGACACTGCATGAGTAATGCATTCCTGCCATCAAACTAGCTTAAACTGCTGATGTTAACACATTTAACAACAACAACCGATGCCAGAAGCAACCAATTGTTTCCTTGAGTAAACTTGCAGATCTGTCTGGGTTTAGAAAGATGAAAGTACACCTTAACAATATACATAACACTGGTCAAGTCGTTAAAATCTTTTTTATTGCAGAATTAATAAATTTTATATCTTTAAGGGTGCACTGATCAGGATCTTTGGGGCAAACTCCTGATCGCAGCAGTATTGGACAATGCCATACTGATCACAGATTTCTTCACTTTGTCTTATAGTTGTTAGTGGCATATAAATTATCATTAAAATGTTGAGATTTCTCCTCAATGTCTGTCTTTTCACTGACAGGATTTTCGATGATGTCAGTATTTTTTCAGTGTCATTTTTTCAGTTTCAACTTTCCGTCACCACTTTGGCATTAATAGAAGGGGTCTGATGCAGGGGGGGGGGGGTCACTCTGGAAATGTCTGTTTTGGGGGGTTTACAAAATCTTAGCTTGTAAGTTTCTGTGGCCCTTCTCCGGGTATGCTGATATTCCTGTCTAAATCACTCATCTTCTTGAGTCGCTTGTTGCTGTCAGACCATCTCTGGGCTTTTAGGTACAGCAGATTGACATGCTGCTGCTAGGTTCTGCCCACTCTACCAAACAAGCACAAACAGCCAGTCATGGACATTAGTTTACCACGGCAACAATAGCTCACAGTCCGCTGCATCAACTACACTGCTTGCTGCTTTTAAACAACTGCATGAATAACACAAGCACAGCCCACACAGCCACAGAACGTACTGTTAGTATATAGCACACTAGACAGCTAATTCTTGACTCTTTAGTAGCCTAATTAAACTGTAAATTTATAAAAGCTCACTGAACTCCCTCCTCTATCTGGTTGTAGAGTGGGATTATCAGGGTGCCCAGGGTGGTGTGGACGCAGCAGGGCAGCTAAGAACAGACCCTAGGCCATGGGTGTTGGTCCAAGTGATCTCCCCCACCTACTTATCCAGCCGACTACCAGGACAAGAAAATCTGTCAGCGTAAATGATTTTTTTAACTGTATATTCAGTGGCTGTCTGGTGTAGAATGAGGAAATTCCACATGAAATGTGAATAGAATTAAGGAGCCAGTAAAATGGGGTAAGGTATTGTCTCATCTAAGAGAGCTGCATGTGGATGCCAGTTCCTTACAAGAGATGCATTTGAACCATTTTCAAACCATTTTTAAACATGGTGAATTTACAGCCAAAGGCTTGCAGATATACAGGGATATAGGGGAGATATATTATTGGCTACAGGTGATATGCAACCCACACCAGTTAGATTGCTGGACATTTATAGGCCAAACTGGGATGATGTGCATTTTTTTAGCTCATTAGCTAAAAGAGTGGCAGCATCTAATGCGTCCAATTTTCTAAAATCCCATATCAACAATATGACAATACTGTCAATAAGTTCACAATATATACACTAGGTGGAAAACTTGTGTCTGGAGCTCACAATGCCAAAAAACACAACGTTATGCTCTCCAACCATTGACATTTTTGTTGACTTAGATGATAAAAACTTACGTTTCACCGGTTTTGTTATGGAAGAGTTCAAGCAAATATGAGTGGGTGTGTTATCTTCCATCAATCATCACAAAAGAAACATAACACTCAACCATCCACTTAAAGACAAAAGACTGTCAAATACCAGCTTGGAATGCTTGTGAAAGAGAATTTCTAGAGCCTTCATGTTTGCCACAAGGACCAGTTTCAATGTTGAGCAAGTCAGCTGTTGAAAAGAAAAAGCGACAGGACCAATTATAAGATTAAATCAGAATATGGCATTCCAGCTATCTCACACAATGATATGAGCAACACATTATGGCAGTTTTATGAACAGTTTTGACATGCATATAAATTGACTACATTTGCGCAGATTGGAGTGCCCTGGAGACAAAAATTGTATGCAATGAAGAAAAACAAATAATTCCCTTAAAACAGAGTGAACCAATCACTACCTGAAGGACAGCAACACATGTAGGTCTCTATCGTATTAAGATTTTTCCACCTAATCACTCGTTCGTAGGTTATTTAGAGTTTTCTGGCAGTTCAAGCACACAAGGACTGTTGAATGGTGGACCCACTGATGCGCCAGGTGTAGCTCTGTTGTGAAATAAGATGTTGTTGGCTGGTGTGAAGCAGTGGGGCATGCTGGCTTTGCCAGGGGTGATAAGAGTGAGCCATATTGAAACATTGCAAGGTAGTTTGGCTCTTTGCTGCATGTCTATCCAGGTCACTCTCTCACAATATTGAATGGAAGATGGAAATGGCAATAGGTCACCTATAGGCTGTGGTGTTTGCTTGTCTACAGAAGATGGGAATGATAAATGTGTGTTTTCAGGCAAAAAATAGGAAAGCCATGGCCATGCCATAATAGCCTGTGAGAATCCTGGCACTGTATAAATTGCTTTATTGTGCCAGTTAAGTCTTAAGAGTGCCTATTGATGGGGAACAATGGCTGGCCAGTGTGGTCAGATCCAGTCGATTAGTACACTTTTGGAGGAGTCAATGGAAGAATGGGGGATCCCCAGAGAGAAGGTCCTCACAATGATTACTGACAATGGCAGAATATTGGTTGCTTCGTTCCACACACATGCAGAAGGTGTCACAACTTCTGAACAACAATATATATATATATATATATATATATATATATATATATATATATATATATATATATATTTATATTTATATATATATATATATATATATATATATAAAATAACAATAACAATAATAATAATAATATAGTATGAGGGTGTGCATTGGCACTGCCCTCACAATTTGATTCGATTACGATTCACCAGGTAAGGATTCGATTCAATTCAATTCTACGATGCATTGCGATGCATCAAAACTCTACTGCACACAACAAGGCAAACTTTTCATCAGTCATGAGGCAATACAAGCAGTCAGATATTGAACAACATATTTTATTGGCTGCTATGTGTGTATTATCACTCTCCTGTTTCCCCAGGTGTTCCCCTCTGTTAATCCAAACCCGTGGACAGTTTATAATCATATAGATGCTGTTATAATGTGTAGTGATTGAGATCCTTACCCACCAAACATCCTGGAAAGTGATGAAGTTAAGTTATTCGCGTTAAATTACATAATTATACATAATCACCATCAGTAAACAGGACACTGTCTGACTCTGTCACTCGCGGGGACGGAGGCTGTTTTCTGGGGGAAAGTTCCCTGAAGTCTCGGTTCGGAGGGCTGACGGTCGGGGTGATTTATTTTCGTCACAAACACTCGGTGAGTTCAAGTTTTTTGCTGGTGACAGACGCTGTTTTTTGAGCAAAAATGTGAGGAAGAGTCGGGAGGACAGGCAGAGGACGGACAGGAGGACAGACGCTTCTCCACGTACAGCTGTGGTATTTGTTTTCCTCATATAAGTTGCCAAAGACAGTTACAGTTACTACGTTACTGTTGTTCGGTCCTGTACCCACATAGCAAAATTGGTCTGGCCCAGCTCCGGCCCACATAAGGCACTTGCACCCGGCCGACATACCGCAAAGAATGACGGCCCCCCAGTGGCCCGGATATGGTTTGCCAGAGCTGGCTCACACATGGGCCAGCTCTGGGCCAACTGCTAAGACACACAGTTGGTTCAGAACTGGCCCATGTGTAAGCCAGCTCTGGCAAACCAGATCTGGGCCACTGGCGGGCCGTCATTCTTTGCGGTATGTCACCCGAATGCAAGTGCCTCAGTTGGTCCAGGGCTGGCCCATGTGTAAGCCAGCTCTGGCAAACCAGATCCGGGCCACTGGGGGACCGTCATTCTTTGCGGTATGTCACCCGAATGCAAGTACCTCAGCTGGCCCAGAGCTGGCCCATGTGTGAGCCAGCTCTGGCTAACCAGATCTGGGCCACTGGGGGGGCGTCATTCTTTGCAGTATGTCAGCCAAGTGCAAGTGCCCCATGTGGACCAGAGCTGGGCCAGACGTCAGTCTAATCCATGCTGCATCTGGCCCGGATTAAAAAACAACAGAGGTACAATTATACAAATGACTTTATGTTCACAGCTAATTGCCAAAATACATTTCCAATATTGAATAATCAATGCAAAGTGTTATCAGATAAGTGCAATATGCATCGGAACATTCAGTACTTTTTTCACAATTCAAAAAGCGGCAACATTTTAAAGGAGTCATCACCCGGAAATCGCAATTTCTCTCGTTAAATCATGCATATTGGTGTCGGACCTCTGTTGAAACTTGCCTGAAAAGCTGGAGTTTGAAAGTGGCTTATTTTTTTCGCTTTGGCTCTTTTTCTGAACAGGAATAACGCACAGTAGTGCGTGTTCCTAAAGCACGAGATTTTGACTCTGCTCCTGTGGTGACGTTACCACAGGAGGCTACTTGCATATGCATCAGCTCACAGCCGTCCTCAGCCAGAGTGAGCACGCCAAATCTGCTTATTTCTCTGTCATTTTCACGCCATACATCGGGACCGCCAGCATTAAAACTCAGGTCTTACATGTAAAACACGAGTGTGAAAAGTAAGACGGAAAAAAAAAGAATATACCATTCAGAGACATCCTGCTGTAAACGTGTCTCTTCCACCGTCTCTGCCTCTTCACTCTCCCGTTCGGTTTCCGACTCCGGCTCGTACATAAATGCCTGAATTCTGTAAGGTTCGTCATTTAGTGTGTGTGCCATGACAGGGGGCTGTTTATGTTTTGGAGTCTGTGTACATGCAGGCTCGCCCCCCATTCCGGCTCTGTCCTTCCTGCGGCTAATCAACGTGCGCCTCATTACATATTAATACAATGCACATCCGGACCGGTCAAAACCTCGCGCATAATCTCGCGTGAGAAAGTCGCGGTATGAAAAAGTGTCAGAACAAGCTCTATGTTTGATTTTTTTTATTTATTTTTTTTCTAATAAGTTTTAAGAATTGATCCAAAGCTATCAGAGAGGGACTGGATATGTAAAAAACCAGGTGATGACTCCTTTAACACTGAAAAGTTGTATAGTTGGCAGTATATGACTGCAGCCATGCTGCATTCATGGTAAACACACATCCTTCATAATAAAAGCACAGTATCAGAAATTATAGACTTCAAAATAAAACTCTGAGATTTTTCCATTCACATATACGACCCACTTGGGTCCTGACCCATCAGTTGAGAGCCTCTAGCATAGACTGTTCAAAAACATACAATGCAGCGGAATGTTGCATAATACCTAAACATATACTTACAACATATCTGTCAGCAAACACAACATGTCAAGAGTCTACAGAACATTATTACGAATTTAACATTCACTTCCATATCTTCAGTTTAAAAACCAACACTGAACATTTTAGACAAAACAACTTGGCATAGACTTTCACACCATGCATAGGAACATCACGTCTCCATGTGTTCCACCAGCAGTAGCACCTTACAAAAGGTGAAGAGAGTTCAGATCAAAAGTCTAAAATGCATTACGCATGAGAGCTTCTCTCACTGTCCATCATTCTCATTTACTCACTTCCTCCGCTGTTCCCATCAGGTGCTTTCTGCAACCATTTTGTAATCCTGGTCTCGATTTCTTGGTCTGTGGCATCAGAAGTCAGACACACACATACAAACACACAAATTAATGAATATCACAGTACAGTTCACAAGTGACACATCTGATGACTAGCTCAATAAATATGAATGCCACCTCATTCCAACAGCCATCAGTGTGTTTGGCCATTAACATGCCCTGCATTGAATGGAAAAGAAATTCATGAAACTATTTCACAGTTTTTTTACTTTATTTAAATTTTGTGATGACGAATGCAATCACATTGCTGCAATTTAAGTTGTTAGAATACACATATAAAGCACTAGGGATGTTCCTGATTAAACGACTGGTCATGTAAATGTTTCAAACATCGCTTGTCGTCACCAGAAATAGTGTAATCTAGTGTAAAAGGTGGCAGCGAGTCCGGCAGTATCTCGACATAGAAAATGAAAATAAGGATGTAGCCTGTGTCAGAGTAAACTGGCATACCGGTATAAGTGCTCGACCGGAGCAATGCATAACCACATTCAGTACCCACATCACACACACATTCACATCAGCCTGCTTGCAGTTCTTGCCAAACAAATTTCTACAACAGCCCCCCTCAGAGAAGAAAATAACAGCTGCACCCCCCCCAATAATTATTATTGCTATCATTACTGTTAATATTTTTGCTGTTGCTATACGTCATGTTCCATGCATTGTCAGACATTGGGATGGCATTTAGCTCGGCAGCAGCAGCTTCTCCATCATCACTGAACACAACTGAACTCCGTTTTTATTTAAATGAGGAGCTGTTTGATAGATACCATTGATCCCACTGTTCAACAACCAAATGCTGATATAGCTGGCACTTAGTGGCACACATTAATGAACTGAACTATGTTAATGAAATGTGTCATCTTCTCTGACCGCTGACATGCTGTGTGGCTACCGTTAGCAGTGCTAGCAGCAGCCTGCTCTCCGTGCAGGATAACATCCACATTTGATGATTTTCCAACTTTTACTAAATCATTAATAATTAGATGCTAAAATCATAACATTCCATCCATTTCTACATAGGCACTCTTTAAAAAAAAGAAAAAAATAATTAAAATACCACTGAGCCATCAGCTACTCTGGATTGCACAACCTCATCTCAAACAGGCTGGGCTTTGAAACAGTTTTCTTTACCTTGTAGGCCTTGATTAGCTCCTCTGTTTTTCACCAAGATAGAGAATGAGGCCTCTGATCACAGCCTCTCTTCTAGACTCAATGCTGTTGTGCTATAAAAAAAGAAAGGAGATCATGCTAAGTACAAACATCAGAATGCTAATATATAACTAACTATTTAACTGCAATAAGTACATGCCTCATTTACCATGTCACGGGTCTCATCAAGTTTCTTCCCAACAGCTTAGAGGCTCAACAGCCTGGGTGTGTATTGGTCCAACTTCCCCAGTAATGTGAACTGTAGTGGCTTTAGTGTGATCCTCCATAATTCATCCTTGATCTGCAAAAGGGGTCAGAAGTGAGATGGAGAAACATCTTGAGATACAGAGAACAAGAATAACAGAGACACAGAGCAACAAAAACAGAACAGTCATGCATTTTATTCTGACAGCCTCATCAGGCTTACTTTTGCTGCATTTTAGACTGGGCTGTCACAACATTTTTTTCAGTGAAAGACCAGAATCTCTGCCACCAAAAATTACTTTTTGTCTGGTCCATAAACTGAAATAATCTAACATGTGTCCACTTTCCCCACAACAATTGTTTTTGCATACCTTCACCAGTGTGCTTGACACGATAAATCATCTGATAAGCACACAATGACATAGTAACTGACCACTAAAGAGATCGTCTATGCAGCACGCATCTCACTCTGCCCCCTGTACTGTGGGCTCTCTATTTGAGAACTCGGCGCGGTGTATCACCTGCAGCGTGGCTCGCTCTGCCCTATGCTGCGGTTCGTGGCTAACAAGCAGACCTAACTTAACAACCTAGATGTAGGCTAAGTTACCTGCTAGTTAGCAGCCACCGCTGCGACCAAAAACCGGCCACACAAACCCAAACACACACGGCCGACTTACAGCTAACACTCCTCGCTAACGGTGTTAGCTAATGGCTAACCCCTCATTCACAGCTAACACCGTTAGCGAGGGGTGGCCCCGTACACCGGGGTGTTAGCCGTTAGCGAGGGGTGTTCGCGGCACCAGGCGCCCCACGCTAACGGCTACTGCCTCGCTAACGGTGTTAGCCATTAACGGTTAGCCGTTAGTGAGGAGTTAGCAGTTACCGATGGGCGCCGTGTGTCGCGTACACCCCTGGCTAACGGCTAACCCCCCCGGTATTAGCCGATAGAGAGGGATTCTGCACAGTGCCATAGATAGAAATGCATACTAACCAGGGCTTGACGCTAAGCTTTTTTCCAAGTAGCACTGTGCTACCATGCTGAAAAATTTAGTAGCACACAACATTTTCTAGTAGCACAATGAAAATTCAGCAATTTTGGTAAAAACGTCATTTTCAAACAAATAAAGTACTTATTTAGCCTAATCCTAACCCTGTAGACTAATTTTTAATGTTAGAACTGGCTCTTTTAAACTGGAAGAATGTCCCTGCTCCAGCAGTCAACATAGTCTGGTCTCCTGACCCGCTTGGAACTAAGCCACCTCTTTACGGCTGGACTTGGGTCATAGCTCTCCAGTGGAGGCTCCTCGAGGCTGATGCGCATCAGGTCCTCTGTTGTGGACACGGCCAGGCTGCTTCGTGTGGAGGTCTTAAAGCTTCACAGCTACAGTGCCCCGGCTGCCTCCCAGTGTCCAACATAACATTTTTTCCTTACTGTCCCGCTTGGCCAGTAGATTCGAGTTTTACTGGCCCCATGTGTAATTATAGTGGCCCAGCCACGAAAAAAATTAAAATAACTGTTTTTCTGGAAAAAAAAAAGAAAAAAAAGACTTGTTTATAAACTGAAATTGTTCCCATTTAATTGTTTGGAGAGTCTTCCCTGCAAAATCAGTATGATCTGGCAATGGTGGCAAAAAGTAATAAGGGTTTGCGTAATAACAAGTATTGTATGTATCATTTCTCTCACTCCTATAATTCTGTTATCATTTTTCAGGTGATTGATTTTCTGAAAGCACTGTACAAACAGTACCATTAATTATCCCAAAGTGGAGGGATCAGTATACCTGGATAATTTTTTTTAAGTTACCTATAATAACCACACCCTGACATGTAAATGTGACATCTGTCTTGATTCATTTAATTTAACTTAAAATATGGAAAACTGACTGCATAATATATGAATCAGAAACAGAAATGCTTTACAGCAGTTCCCATTCAAAGTCAAGAATATGCAGAATAATAATAATAATAATAATAATAATAATAATAATAATAACCATAATAATAAACTATATATATGCTTGTCTTGCGAGTCTAATTTATTTTGAAAAAACATCAAGGAAGAAGACGTGACCACTGACACTGCACGTTTTTCTTTTTCGCCTTTTTCACGTGTTGTGCCCAGAAGGATGCCAGAGAATTCACAGAGAAGCTGGCGAAGTTTGTGACATTTTCATCCCGGATTTTTGTGAGGAGGGAATTAAACTCCTGTCCCAAATAAACGCCTGGTCTGTTAAGTGATTGAGACAAATAAACGCCCGGCTATTATTGGGTATTTTGCGGTAGTTCCCGCATCATCAGTACGAGCTGAACAATAAATCTAACACAGCAAGAGAGGCGGGACTTAAGGCCGAACAGCCAATCATCAGCCGGTCAGTCCCAAAGCTGGTGTCATGTTTGAAGCAGCAACAGGAGAGGGAGGGTCAGAGGAGGCAGCTGCAGCGAGCGCAGACACAGAGCGGCCAGAGAAACTGAGCGACTGTAGTGAGGCGTTTGTTCAAAACTGCGGATAAACGGCAGAAAAAATGTGGGTGTTTACTGCTCAGTGCTCACGTAAACAGCAAAACGGTGCATGTACTACAGTTTTGTCGGAGTCGCACTGATGCGACTGAATGTAATTTTCTATTCGCACTGGAAATAATCAACTCGCAAATGCAAGCAAAACAGTCGCACTGTCGAGCCCTGCTAACGTTAGTTTACTCTATCACTCTGGTTCTGCATGCAGCCATAAACCGGCACCTAGCGCTGTCTGATTAGCGTAATGTGAAAGAAGAAACACATCCATGCTTACTTTAAATTATAGTCACTTGCAAACGTCAGGTTCAAATTACATTTGAAGCAAGTATTTTAAAACTTGCTAACATTAGTTTCAAGTTACACAGAAGTCTGTTGAAGCCACTATTGTTAATTACAAATTACATCTAGTGCCTCCAGTTATTTTACTTATTTCTACAACAATGTTAAACCTGAAAGATTGTAGTAAGTAACCAACTATATCACTAACATTAACTAAATTCTTACCTTAACAGTTCAGTCTCCCATTTTTCAAATTTCTCCTTCTGTCTTTGCTCAGGCGTTTGGCGCGAATACCCAGAATGCACCACAGGGGGGTGGAGGGCAGTCGGAGTAAATACAAAGTGTAGAAGATTTGTTGATCCGCTTACATACAGCTTGTTAGGGAAAACAATCAAAATGACTTATGTTTTGAACAAATGTAGAATAATTCACAACTTGATATATTCATGTCTAGAGACAAACTTTGTTTTGTATTGTTATTATCACAGGATTAATTATGTTACAATTATTTATTCTTAGACTGACTTGTTTCAGTGTATAGAAACGCCTGTAGGAACCAATAAGACTTATGTGGGAACCATTAAGACTCCTATAGAAGACTCCTGTTGTCACACCGCGGTGAGGGCTGTCCTGTCTCGGGTTTTTTGTCTCGTGGATTTCATGTTTTATTTTGAAAAGTAACTCTCCTCTCGTTTCAGGTCACTTGCCCTTCCTCTCGTGTCACCGGTCTGACGTCTCCCCTAATCCCTGATTGTTTCCACCTGTGCTCCCTTCCCTGGTGTATATATTGTCTGTGTCTTCCCCTGTCTCGTCGCCAGAGTATTTCGTCCTGTCATGTACCTCCAGCCCCCGAGTCACAGCCTAACCACAGTTTGAGAAGTATTGTCTTGCTTGATTTTCTGTTTATTCTAGTATTCCTCCGATGTTGAGTGAATTTGTTTACTGTTTAAGTTTTGGTCAGCGTGTTCTTTTGTGCTTCAGTTAATTTCTTAGTATCTTGTGTTTTCCTCCCTCGGGAGCGTTTTGATTTGTAATTTTAATAGCTCAGTGTAGCTCAGTTCTGTTTATAGCCTTTTGCTTTTTCCTCTTTTGAGAGCGATTTCTGTTGTTTAACATTTCATAGATTTAATTGTCATATTCAGATCAGAGTAGCTATAGCCTTTGTGTTTTCCTCCCTCGGGAGCGATTTTCTGTTTTTTCTGGTGTTTGTGCCACGTTTTGTTTTCTTAGTCCCTCGTCTGCTCAGACGAGTATAGAGTTCATAGCCTGTTGAGTTGTCACATCAACGGAAGTCGATACTTGGGTATCAGAATAAAAGCTTGCTTTCACCGTTCTCTGTCTGCACCTGAGTCCTCATTTTTGCCTAGGCCTGACAGAATACTCTGGCCAGACATGGACTCAGCAGAGGCAGAACGGGTGTCGGAGGTCCTGCGGACCCAGGAGGTGCGTCTCGTCCGTCAGGAGGAGTTCCAGACGGCAATGGCGGCGCACATGGGCCAGCTCTCCACCCAGCTACAAGACCTGCTGGGGCACGTCACTCGGCCGGGTCCGGCAGCCCCGCCTCCACCAGCTCCGCCCACAGCTATCAGCGGAGCCGGTTGTAAGTTGGCACCTCCAGCTCAGTACACCGGAGAATCAGGACTGTGTAGGGTATTTTTGATTGACTGCTCGATTCATTTTGAACTGACACCCCATGCTTTTCCCACGGACCGGTCCAAGATTGCATTTATGATTTCGCACCTGGGAGGCAGAGCCAAGGCTTGGGCCTCAGCTGAATGGGGCCGGGGTTCATCCATCTGCAACTCTCTCCGAGATTTCCAGGGCGCACTCACCAAGACATTTGATCCGGTTTCCACCAACCAGGAAAAGGCTCAAGAATTGAGCAATCTGAGGCAAGGCAGCGGATCGGTGTGTGATTACGCCATCCGGTTTCGCACCCTGGCGGGGGAGAGCGGGTGGAACGCCGCCGCGCTTTACGACGTGTTCATGAAGGGGCTGGCAGCCCCCATACAAGACCTGCTCGTTCCGCTGGACTTACCATCAGATGTGGATTCACTCATCGCGCTGGCCATCCGGACAGACAACCGACTCGGCCAACTCCGACGACAGCGAGGTGGGAGGCCGACAGCCACGGAGAGACATCTTCTACCACCTGAGCTGACTCCTCACACCAGCGCAGAACGAGAGGAGGAGCCCATGCAGCTGGGGAGAGCTCGACTGACGCCTGAAGAGCGGAGGAAGCGTCAGTTGGAGGGGAGGTGTTTCTACTGCGGTGAGGTCGGCCATCTTGTCATTTCATGCCCAGCTAAAACGTCTCGAACGGTGAGTCATGTTACGGTTTCTAGTCCTGTACAACGTATCCTCACGAAAATTACCGTAAACCATCACACCACCACTGATTTAGAAGCGCTCATCGATTCAGGAGCCGACGAAAGTCTGATGGACTGGGGGTTAGCTAATAAGCTGGGACTTAAATCTGAGCCGCTAGCTAAACCCATCAGGGCCAGATCACTGAATGGCAAGGAGTTATTTGCCATCACACACATCAGCGAGCCCATCCAGATGCACATTGACCACCACCACGAACTCATTCGCTTCTATCTATTTACCTCCTCATCCCACTCTCTGGTTCTGGGACAACCCTGGCTTTTCCTTCACAACCCGCACATTAACTGGAGAACGGGAAAGATCAGAGAGTGGGGAGAAGGGTGCATCACAAACTGTTTTACCCCGACTATGCAGGAGAAGACTGTTACCGAAATTAACCTGTTCTCTGCCAACCCTGCCACAGACGCCAAGTACCCGGACCTGAACGTGGTCCCCTCCTGTTACCATCACCTTCAAAAGGTATTCAGCAAGACCAAGGCCCTGTCTCTTCCTCCCCATCGCCCATACGACTGCGCCATTGAACTGATCCCAGGCTCCACCATTCCTAAGGGCCGGCTATACTCCGTTTCGGGACCCGAAAAAGAGGCCATGAGGGAGTACATCACGGCGTCGCTAGAGGCGGGCCTGATTCGCCCCTCATCTTCCCCAGCAGGGGCGGGGTTCTTCTTCGTGGGGAAGAAGGATGGGTCTCTTAGACCATGCATCGACTATAGCCCCTTAAATGAGATCACAATAAAGAACCGTTACCCCCTTCCTCTCATGTCATCTGTTTTCGACCAACTTCAGCAAGCCCAGGTATTCACTAAATTAGACCTTAGAAACGCTTACCATTTGATCCGGATTAAGGAAGGGGATGAGTGGAAGACAGGTTTCAACACACCCAGTGGTCACTACGAATACTGCGTCATGCCGTTTGGCCTCACCAACGCACCCGCTGTCTTTCAAGCCATGATCAATGATGTACTCAGAGATTTTCTTGACCATTTTGTGTATGTGTATTTAGATGATATCCTGATCTATTCACCCGACCTCGACACACACAAGGATCATGTTAACCAGGTTTTAAAGAGACTGCTAGATAATGACCTGTATGTCAAAGCCGAAAAGAGTGTGTTTCATGCCGACACTGTCTCCTTCCTGGGCTTCATTGTAGCCCCTGGAAAAGTACAGATGGACCTGGCTAAAGTTAGCGCTGTAGCAGATTGGCCTACACCAGACAGCCGCAAGAAGGTTCAGCAATTCTTGGGATTTGCTAACTTTTACAGGCGGTTTGTCAGAGGCTTCAGCGCAATAGCTGCTCCTCTCCATGCTCTCACTTCCACCCAGGTGCAGTTCTGTTGGTCGCCAGAAGCGGACAAAGCCTTCCAGTCTCTCAAACAACGCTTCACCTCGGCTCCCATCCTCACCATGCCGGACCCACAGCGGCAATTCGTGGTGGAGGTCGACGCCTCCAGCGAGGGAGTAGGAGCAGTCCTGTCGCAGCGCTCGGAAAAGGACGGCAAGATGCATCCCTGTGCCTTCCTGTCGCGGCGGCTGTCTAAAGCGGAGAGAAATTATGATGTCGGTAATCGGGAGCTGTTGGCAGTAAAACTAGCCTTGGAGGAGTGGCGCCATTGGCTGGAGGGGGCTGACCAACCATTCATAGTCTGGACTGACCATAAAAATCTGGAATACATTAAAAAAGCTAAAAGATTAAACTCTCGCCAGGCCAGGTGGGCGCTGTTCTTTAACCGTTTTGCTTTCTCCCTTTCTTACAGGCCGGGGTCCCGGAATGTTAAACCGGACGCCCTGTCCCGACTATTTGACCCCGAGCCCAAGGCCAAGGAACCAGAAACCATCCTTCCACTGACCTGTGTGGTGGGAGCGGTGACTTGGCCAATAGAAACAGAGGTAAAGCAGGCTAATGGTGGAGCACCGTCACCCAGTGGATGTCCTGATAACCGTTTATTTGTTCCCCCCGAGCTACGTCCACAGGTGATTCACTGGGCTCACACCTCGCTGCTTTCATGTCATCCGGGAGTCAGACGAACGATGTTCGTCATCTCCCGGCGGTTCTGGTGGCCATCCATGGAGCCGGAGGTCCGGGAGTACGTAGAGGCATGTTCGGTCTGTGCACGTAACAAGACGACTTCCAGGGCCCGCATGGGTCTACTTCAGCCACTTCCTATCCCCTCCAGACCGTGGTCCGACATCTCCATCGACTTCGTCACGGGGCTCCCGGTCTCTCAAGGTAACACCACTGTGCTCACGGTGGTCGACAGATTCTCTAAAATGGTCAGATTTATCGCCATGCCCAAATTACCATCCGCCAAAGAAACGGCGGAGGTCATGATGACCAACATATTTCGAGTCCATGGGTTCCCCAGGGATATCGTTTCAGACCGGGGGCCCCAGTTCGTGTCCCGGTTCTGGAGGGAGTTCTGCCGGCTCATCGGAGCCCAGGTCAGCCTGACCTCAGGCTACCCCCCGGAAGCCAACGGCCAGACCGAACGCCTCAATCAACAGCTGGAAACTGGCCTCCGGTGCGTGGTCTCACAGAACCCCTCCACATGGAGCAAACACCTGGTCTGGGTAGAGTACGCACACAATTCGTTACCCACATCTGCCACTGGGTTTTCACCATTTAATTGTGCTCTTGGTTATCAGCCCCCTCTCTTCCCAGAAAATGAGCTGGAAGTGTCAGTCCCCTCCGCCCATGCCATGGTCCGCCGCTGCCGCCACATCTGGGCAGCTGCCCGACAGGTATTAATTAGACAGGGAGATCGCGTCAAAAGAGCGGCTGACCGCAAGAGACGGCCTGCTCCCGCTTACCAGCCTGGCCAAAGGGTGTGGCTGTCGGCCAAGGATCTGCACCTCAAAGTACCTTCCAGGAAGTTGGCGCCGCGGTTCGTGGGACCATTTCCAGTCACCAGACTCGTCGGTCCAGCAGCGGTCCGGCTGCGTCTGCCCCGGTCCCTCCGCGTTCATCCCACTTTCCATGTCAGCCAAGTGAAACCGGTCAAGGAGAGCTCCATGGTTCCAGCTGCCGCACCCCCCCCCTCCACCAGAGGTGATCGATGGAGGCCCCGTGTACAAGGTTAAGCAGCTGTTGGCAGTACGCAACCGGGGCCAGGGCAGACAATTCCTGGTGGACTGGGAGGGCTACGGACCGGAGGAAAGACAATGGGTTCCGTCGCGTCACATCGTTGACCACAGCCTCATTGACGACTTCTACCGGGACCATCCTGAACTTCCTGGGTCGTCAGGAGTCGACCCTAGAGGGAGGGGTACTGTCACACTGTGGTGAGGGCTGTCCTGTCTCGGGTTTTTTGTCTCGTGGATTTCATGTTTTATTTTGAAAAGTAACTCTCCTCTCGTTTCAGGTCACTTGCCCTTCCTCTCGTGTCACCGGTCTGACGTCTCCCCTAATCCCTGATTGTTTCCACCTGTGCTCCCTTCCCTGTTGTATATATTGTCTGTGTCTTCCCCTGTCTCGTCGCCAGAGTATTTTGTCCTGTCATGTACCTCCAGCCCCCGAGTCACAGCCTTACCACAGTTTGAGAAGTATTGTCTTGCTTGATTTTCTGTTTATTCTAGTATTCCTCCGATGTTGAGTGATTTTATTTACTGTTTAAGTTTTGGTCAGCGTGTTCTTTTGTGCTTCAGTTAATTTCTTAGTATCTTGTGTTTTTCTCCCTCGGGAGCGTTTTGATTTGTAATTTTAATAGCTCAGTGTAGCTCAGTTCTGTTTATAGCCTTTTGCTTTTTCCTCTTTTGAGAGCGATTTCTGTTGTTTAACATTTCATAGATTTAATTGTCATATTCAGATCAGAGTAGCTATAGCCTTTGTGTTTTCCTCCCTCGGGAGCGATTTTCTGTTTTTTCTGGTGTATGTGCCACGTTTTGTTTTCTTAGTCCCTCGTCTGCTCAGACGAGTATAGAGTTCATAGCCTGTTGAGTTGTCACATCAACGGAAGTCGATACTTGGGTATCAGAATAAAAGCTTGCTTTCACCGTTCTCTGTCTGCACCTGAGTCCTCATTTTTGCCTAGGCCTGACACCTGTAGGAACCATTAGACTCCCGTAGGAAACGTTAGTAGGGTACGTTGAAGTCCTGTAGATTTGTGTAGGAGATATTAGAACCTTAGAAAATCAAACCAAACCATTAGGACAACATAAGTAGCCATTAGAAACCATTAGAAACCACCAGGAACCATTAGAAACCAATAGAATATGCCTAATGGTTTGTCTGACTTTTTTCAGCAGGGTACATATCTGGGCCACATACAACTAACCACAAATAGCCCACATTTGGCATGCCATTACATAAACGGTGCCATCATTGCCAGACCTAGCCCACATCTGGCTAACATTCTATTTACCAGGTCAGAAATAGGCCAAAAGTGCCAGCTTGATGCCAGATCTGGCCCAGACCTGTCTGTTACAGATCTGGGCCACATACACCTAACCACGATTGGCCCACATTTGGCATGCCATTACATAAACATTGCCATCATTGCCAGACCTGGCCCACATCTGGCTAACATACTATTTACCAGGTCAGAAATAGACCAAAAGTGCCGGCTTCATGCCAGATCTGGCCCAGACCTGTCTGTTACAAATCTGGGCCACATACACCTGACCACAATTGGCCCACATTTGGCATGCCATTTCATAAACAGTGCCATT